>NC_057811.1:432330145-432536915 GCF_018294505.1 Triticum aestivum
AGTGAAACCCGGCAGTATATACTTTGACATGATCAAAGCAAGTTTGTGGTAAAATATAAAAACTTAAGGGCTTCCGGTTCGAATACGACCAGAAACTCGGTCCAAAGGGGTTAAGCTAAGATTCGGATACGATCATATAGCCCCCAGTGGGTTTGGCGATGCCAATCAAGAGGGTATCGACAGCTATGTTCTCTTTGGTTCGAATACGACCCATGTTTGAACAGGAAGCCCCCAAGTGATTCTGAAAATTTGTTTAACGACGCTGATTCGAATACGATCCACGTCGGTTCTCAGAGGGGTTACACTATGATTCAAATATGACCAGAGGCAACTTCCCGATGAGCTCGGCACTTTGCCAATCAAATGGGTATCGACAGCTATGTTCTCTTTGGTTCGAATACGACCCATGTGTGAACAGGAAGCCCCCAAGCGACTTTACTGCTTACAGCTAGATTCGAAGATGATCATGAGCCGGATCTTCTGTAAGTCAGCATGTAACAACACACATTTTTGGAAGAGAGCAAAGGACAGAGGTCCTGCTTTATTGCTTTATCATAATATATACATGGCTGAGATAAATATGTACATCACAAGAGTCGGAAGCTCAAGTGTAGTAAGGCCGAAGCTGAGCTATGTTCCACGGCCGACGGGTCTCCTCCTCAGATTTACGTGAGTCCTTATGCTCCCGGATATCAATGAGGTAATATGACCCGTTGTGCAAGTTCTTACTGACCACAAAAGGCCCTTCCCAAGGTGGGGATAACTTGTGTGCATCTGTTTGATCCTGGATGAGCCGGAGCACCAGGTCGCCCTCCTGGAAGACCCGGGATTTGACCCGGCGGCTATGATAACGGCGCAGGTCTTGTTGGTAAATCGCTGAACGGGCGGCTGCCACATCACGCTGTTCGTCCAGCAAGTCCAGAGCATCTCGGCGCGCCTGTTCATTATCCGTCTCAACATAAGCCACCACACGAGGTGAATCATGACGGATGTCGCTGGGGAGAACTGCTTCTGCTCCATAAACCATGAAGAAAGGCGTGAAGCCTGTAGACCTGTTAGGAGTAGTGTTGATGCTCCATAAAACGGAGGGCAACTCCTCCACCCAACAACCTGGCGTCCGTTGCAAAGGGACCAAGAGCCGGGGTTTAATGCCCTTCAGAATCTCCTGGTTAGCTCTCTCAGCTTGACCATTGGATTGGGGGTGTGCCACTGAAGAGACATCAAGCCGGATATGCTCTCTTTGACAAAACTCCTCCATAGCGCCTTTGGACAGATTAGTGCCGTTGTCTGTTATGATGCTGTGTGGAAAGCCGAAGCGGAAGATCACCTTTTTCATAAATTGAACCGCCGTGGCTGCATCGCACTTGCTAACTGGCTCAGCTTCCACCCACTTCGTGAATTTGTCCACTGCCACCAAGAGGTGGGTCTTCTTATCCTTGGACCGTTTAAAAGGCCCGACCATATCAAGCCCCCAGACCGCAAAGGGCCAAGTGATCGGGATCATCCTCAATTCCTGAGCCGGCACATGAGCCCGTCGGGAGAACCTTTGGCAGCCGTCACATTTACTGACCAAGTCCTCTGCATCAGCGTGAGCCGTCAGCCAATAAAAACCATGACGGAAAGCCTTGGCCACAAGAGATTTTGAACCGGCATGATGGCCACAATCCCCTTCATGGATCTCGCACAAGATCTCTTGACCTTCCTCAGGGGAGATACAACGCTGGAATGCCCCTGAAACACTGCGATGATGCAACTCGCCATCGATAACAATCATTGACTTAGCCCGCCGGGTTATTTGCCTGGCCAGAATTTCATCCTCAGGCAACTCTCCCCGGGTTATATAAGCCAGATATGGCATTGTCCAGTCTGGTGTGATATGAAGAGCCGCCACCAGTCGTGCCTCCGGGTCAGGGATAGCCAAGTCCTCCTCTGTAGGCAACTTAACCGAAGGGTTATATAGGACATCCAGGAAAGTGTTAGGCGGCACCGGCTTTCGCTGAGAGCCGAGCCGGCTTAAAGCATCAGCCGCCTCATTCTTCCTGCGGTCAATGTGCTCCACTTGATATCCCTGAAAGTGCCCGGCAATGGCATCAACCTTGCGGCGATAAGCCGCCATTAGAGGATCCTTAGAATCCCAGGTGCCTGATACTTGTTGAGCCACCAAGTCTGAGTCACCAAAACACCTCAGCCGGCTTAAGCTCATCTCCTTAGCCACCCGAAGACCATGGAGCAAAGCCTAGTACTCAGCCGCATTATTAGTGCAAGGAAACATCAACCGTAGCACATAATGGAACTTGTCACCTTTAGGGGAAGCCAAGACCACACCAGCCCCCGAGCCCTCCAGCTGCCTGGACCCATCAAAGTGAATGGTCCAATAAGTGTTATCCGGCTTTTGCTCGGGTACTTGTGACTCTGTCCAATCATTGATGAAATCTATCAAGGCCTGAGACTTAACAACAGTGCGTGGCACATATTTGAGGTCATGAGGTCCAAGTTCTATAGCCCACTTAGCAATTCTCCCTGTAGCCTCTCTGTTCTGGATAATATCACCGAGAGGGGCGGAACTGACCACAGTGATGGGATGACCTTGAAAGTAATGCTTAAGCTTCCGGCTCGCCATAAATACCCCATATACGAGCTTCTGCCAATGCGGATACCGCTGCTTGGACTCAATGAGCACCTCACTGACATAATAAACCGGCCGCTGAACCGGATGCTCCTTACCTGCCTCCTTGCGCTCCACCACAATAGCCACGCTGACAGCTCGTGCGTTTGCCGCTACATACAGTAGCAAGGGCTCCTTATCAACCGGAGCAGCAAGGACGGGGGGCTCTGCCAGTTGCTTTTTCAAATCCTCGAAGGCGGTATTAGCTGCATCATTCCAGACAAAGTTATCAGTTTTCTTCATCAATTGATATAAGGGCATAGCCTTTTCACCCAAACGGCTTATAAACCGGCTTAACGCAGCGATGCGACCCGCCAAACGCTGAACGTCATTTATACATGCCGGCTTAGCTAGAGAAGTGATAGCTTTGATCTTCTCTGGGTTAGCCTCAATGCCCCTGTCAGAAACCAAGAAGCCCAATAGTTTGCCTGCAGGAACAGCAAAAACACATTTGGCCGGGTTAAGCATCATCTTATAGACCCGGAGATTGTCGAAGGTTTCCCTTAAGTCATCTATCAGGGTTTCCTCCTTGATGGATTTAACCACAATGTCGTCCACGTAAGCGTGAACATTGCGCCCGATCTGCTTATGAAGGCAATTCTGCACACAACGCTGGTAAGTCGCCTGTGCACACTTGAGTCCAAAGGGCATAGACACATAGCAGAAGGCTCCAAAGGGAGTGATGAACGCCGTCTTCTCCTGGTCCTTAACTGCCATCTTAATCTGATGATACCCGGAATAAGCATCCAAGAAACTTAAGCGTGCACAACCTGCCGTGGCGTCAATGATTTGATCGATACGGGGGAGAGCAAAAGGATCAGCCGGACACGCCTTGTTCAAGTCCGTGTAGTCCACACACATCCGCCAGGTGCCGTTCTTTTTAAGTACAAGCACCGGGTTAGCCAACCACTCTGGGTGAAAAACCTCAACAATGAACCCGGCCGCCAAAAGCCGGGCCACTTCTTCACCAATAGCCTTCCGCCTCTCTTCATTAAACCGTCAAAGGAACTGTCTGACCGGCTTAAATTTTGGATCCACATTGAGAGTGTGCTCAGCGAGTTCTCTAGGTACACCTGGCATGTCAGAAGGTTTCCATGCAAAGATGTCCCTATTCTCACGGATGAACTCGATGAGCGCGCCTTCCTATTTCGGGTCCAGATTTGCACTGATGCTGAACTGCTGAGACGAGTCACCTGGAACAAAATCAACAAGTTTAGTCTCATCGGCTGATTTAAACTTCATTGCTGGTTCATTCTCCGTGGTTGGCTTTTTCAGAGAGGTCATATCTGTTGGGTCAACATTGTCTTTATAAAATTTCAACTCTTCTGTGGCACAAACAGACTCTGCATAAGCCGCGTCACCTTCCTCACACTCCAGAGCCACTTTCCGGCTGCCGTGAACTGTAATGGTCCCATTGTGACCCGGCATCTTGAGCTGTAAGTACACATAACACGGCCGTGCCATGAACTTGGCGTAAGCCGGCCGTCCGAATATAGCATGGTATGGACTTCTTATCTTGACCACCTCAAAGGTCAACTTCTCCACCCTGTAGTTGTTTTCATCACCAAAAGCCACTTCCAATTCGATCTTGCCGACTGGATAAGCCGACTTACCGGGTACCACACCATGGAAGATAGTATTTGACTGGCTGAGGTTCTTATCAACTAGCCCCATACGACGGAAAGTCTCATAATAGAGGATGTTGATGCTGCTTCCTCCATCCATGAGTACCTTTGTGAACTTATAGCCTCCCACCTGAGGAGCCACTACTAAGGCCAGGTGGCCCGGGTTATCCACCCGGGGAGGGTGATCCTCCCTACTCCACACTATGGGCTGCTCCGACCACCGTAAGTAGCGTGGAACCGCTGGCTCAACAGCATTAACAGCCCTCTTGTGAAGCTTCTCGTCTCGTTTTCACAAACTAGTGGTGAACACGTGATACTGTCCACCGCTAAGTTGCTTCGGGTTGGTCTGATAGCCCCCCTGTTGCTGTTGATGACCCTGACCAGACTGTTGATTGAAGCCCCCTTGACCGTTCTGAGGACCGGAATTTGACCCGCCACCCGGGCCATGAAAGCCGCCAGCGCCGGAGCCGCCTGCGCCTGGGCCGCCGCCCGGGCCATTGTAGTTTTTAAAGGCCTTCATGATAGCACAATCCTTCCACAGATGAGTCGCTGGCTTCTCTCTAGAGCCGTGTCTCGGACAAGGTTCATTCAACAGCTGCTCCAGAGAAGGTCCTGACCCGCCGCCTCGGGGAGGGGGCCTCCCCTTGCGTCGCTGGTTGTTGCCTTGGGTGTTGGCTACGAACTCCAGGCTGCCATCGGCCTTGCGCTTGCCTCCTCCTTGATTCCCCGGGTTAAACTGAGGGCCCTTGCCATTGCCGTTCTTCTTTCCCTTCCCTGTCCTTTCATCATCTGAAGGGGGATCCTTGGTACCATCAGAATCAGCGTATTTGACAAGAGCCGCCATTAGTGTACCCATATCCGTGCAGTCACGTTTAAGCCGCCCAAGCTTCATCTTTAGGGGCACAAAACGACAGTTCTGTTCTAACATCAAGACTGCAGAGCCGGCGTCCATCTTATCTGATGAATGTATGATCTCCTTGACCCGGCGAACCCAATGGGTCGTGGACTCACCCTCCTGCTGCTTACAGTTAGTCAAATCCACAATTGACATAGACTGCCTACAGGTATCCTTGAAGTTCTGAATGAACCGGGCCTTCAGCTCAGTCCAAGACCCAATGGAGTTCGGTGGCAGCCCTTTTAACCATGTGCGGGCAGTTCCATCTAACATCATGGTGAAATATTTGGCCATGGCCGCCTCGCTGACCTCTAGCAGTTCCATAGCCATCTCATAACTTTCAATCCAGGCCGCAGGCTGTAAGTCAGCTGTATAGTTAGGCACCTTCCTAGGGCCCTTGAAATCCTTAGGTAGACGTTCATTACGGATGGCCGGCACCAAACAAGGGACACCCCCGGTCCTGGTAGAAATACCCACATCAACGGACGCCGTTGGATAAGCCGGGGGGGTCTGATAAGCCGTCAATTGCGGCACCTGCTCCGCCTCTTGCCGTGCTTGGTCTGCGGCGTAGAAGGTTCCAACATGAGCCGGGCCATGGTGTCGGACATTACTTGAGCCGGTCGCCGAGACCATGTGCCGGCTGTAACTCGGGCTCTGGCCTGGGCGAGGAGTTGAGTGGATCCTGTCCCGGCTGTAGGATTACGCCTCTTGCTGCGCTAGGGCCGTCTGCAGGAGTTCCCTGACCCGGCGGGTTTCAACGGCTGCCGGAGAATTGCCGTCAACGGGAAGAGCCGCCATTCGTGCTGCCGCAGCTACCATGTTCTCCAGCGGGTTATCGTAATGACCCGGGGGTATTGGCACATACTGAGGCGGGGCAGGGGGCGCCTGGGGAGGCCCCATTACTAGTGGCTGAATAAGGGGTCCCGACCCGGGCGCAATGACCCCTGGTGGGTTACTGGATCCCGCACCCGGCGTGTTGAATAGATTGCGCGGATCGTAAACCGGCGGGAGTCGAGACTGGGCCTTCTGATGCCTCCTTCTCATGACCTCGTTGGCCGCGTTCTGATCCATCGTGAGTTGGAAGGACTGCGCCTGAATCAACTGAGTCCGGGCGTCGAGAGCCGCCCGCTCCGCCGCCAGCCTGATCCCTTCTGCTGCAAGATCCTCTTTTGCTTTCATCAGATCCAATTTTAACTGTGCCACCTCCGCGTCATGCTGGGCTTGATCTGCCGGGTCAACCGTGGCAGTTAACAAGGCCGTCATCTTATCTGTGAGATCCATCAGCACCTGAGCCGGGGAAGGCTCCGGGTTTTCTGATCCGGTAGCGGGGTTCTGAACAGGCTGCGCACCAGCCATGAAAACTCCGACCTGACTTGGCGGCTCAAAAAGGTCCGGAATACTGTTGCCATCGGAATAACTCATGAGCCTGCCGTCTTGAAGTTGGTACAACGAGTTTGACTCATCAGCGGCCGACTCGCCGTCAGAGCCGGCGGCCGCCTCATCCCCAGACCCAGATGGATCGGAGGGCCTTCCATGGATGCATCCCACAAAAGCGCGTTTTAAGGCAGGCCGGGCCCGGGCGGGTCGTGCGCGCTGAGCCGTTTCGGTGAGATCGGCGCAGAGACCCGGCTCGCGGTCCGGCTCACCAACCTTGCCAATGAAGACATGAATTCCGCCAAAGGGGACCCGGTACCCGTACTCCACTGAGCCGGCGTCGGGGCCCCAGTCCGCGTCGTCGATGTAGAGCCTGCCGCGACGACTCTTGGTCATCCGGCCCACAGCGTATCCCTTGAGCCCTTCGAAGCTGCCCTTCAAGAACTCAAATCCACCGTGCGCTTGCCCCACGGTGGGCGCCAACTGTCGTGGAATTGTCACGGCAGATGTCCTTGGGCTAGGACTTAGTCGTGGAGCCATCGCAACTAGGAAGCTTGAAGGGGTTATGCGGGACAAGGAACACGAGGGTTTATACTGGTTCGGCCCCTTACGGTGAAGGTAAAAGCCTACGTCCAGTTCGAGGTGTTATTGATTAGGGTTACGATCGCCAGGGAGCTAAACACTTATCCCGGCTCTCGGAGAGATTGTTGTCGTCCCAAAACCGCTGCCGGGTCGTCCCTTTATATAGGGAGGCTGACGCCCAGCAGCCCTTAGAGTCCCGGCCGGCCCATAAGAGTGTCCGGCTCGGGCTCTAAAACAATACTTGCCTTACACTACAAGTCTACTATAATAATGATTGTAACTACGGGCTTTAAGCCATATCCGGGTCTCAGCCCATCTCTAGCCCATTATCCTGAAACTTAGCTCCGGGCTTCTGGTAATGATCCTTGGAGTAACCCGGCCCTCCTGGCGGGTGACCCCCAGGTCTATATCCTCAACAGCATTGGTTGAATAGCTTGCCGGCAAACTCCATTGGAAGTTGGGAGAACCTGGCAGATGCATTCTTGGACAATTTCTAGGGCACTTATGTGCGACCGCCGGATGGTGACGATTTAAGTCACATAACACAACAGCCCGGAGAGTCAGCCAGGAAATTCTGGATTCGTTTCCTAACGAAAAAGAACCAAATTGTCGACTGTCCAGATGCAGAGGCCTTAGCGGCATTTAAGCATAACATCCGTGACGAATGGCTCGCCCGGCACCTCGACCAAGAGAGACCAAAATCCATGGCAGCCCTCACGACACTTATGACCCGCTTTTGCGCGGGCGAAGATAGCTGGTTGGCTCGTAGTAACAATACAACAAGCAAACCTGGCATATCAGAGGCTAGGGATAGCAACGGCAAACCACGATGCAACAAACACAAGCGCCGCAAATATGGTGAAAACGCCGAAGATACGGCAGTTAATGCCGGATTCAGGGGCTCAAAGTCCGGTCAGCGGAAAGGGCCACTCAAAAATAACAATTCGGGTCCATCCAGTCTGGACCGCATACTCGATCGCCAATGCCAAATTCATGGCACCCCAGGAACGCCAGCCACCCATACCAACAGAGAA
This sequence comes from Triticum aestivum, assembly GCF_018294505.1. Classification (NCBI taxonomy): domain Eukaryota; kingdom Viridiplantae; phylum Streptophyta; class Magnoliopsida; order Poales; family Poaceae; genus Triticum; species Triticum aestivum. Next base: position 432,338,321 of record NC_057811.1, read on the forward strand.
TGCTGGGTCTTCAAACAAGCCGGCAGGGCAGGCGCCAAAAACGGAGAAGGGGGATCTCAAAGCGATGATGGCGACGAAGACCCCAGATCACCGAACACAGGAGGGAAAAAGAAATTTCCCCCGCATATTCAATCGGTGAATGTGGTAAACACCACCCAAATTCCCAACTCGGACCGGATATGCAACTTTAGGGATGCCGACTTAACGGAACTAGTCGTCCCACAATATAAACTAGGACCGGTCACCTTCAACCGCACGGATCGTCCGGTTAACGCCAACCAGGGCAATCCAGCCGCACTAGTCCTCGACCCAATAATTGACGGGTTCCACCTCACACGAGTCCTTATGGACGGAGGCAGCAGTCTAAATCTGCTTTACCAAGACACAGTGCGCAAGATGGGCATCGATCATTCATCGATCAAACCCACTAAGCCACTTTCAGAGGCATTATACCAGGTGTGGAAGCCAGCGGTACAGACTCCATCGCCCTTGAGGTAGTCTTCGGATCACCAGAAAATTACCATATCGAAGAGTTAATCTTCGAAATCGTCCCCTTCCGCGGTGATTATCAGGCACTGCTCGGACGAACCGCGTTCGCTCGATTCAACGCGGTGCCACATTATGCCTACCGTAAGCTCAAGATGCCCGGTCCACGCGGCGTCATCACGGTTAATGGCAAGGCCGAACCTTCCCTCGGCACCAACAAGTACACCCACTACAAAAAAATACACTTCTGTGATGATACGTATTTGTCACAATAGGTCGCGTTTTCTGTCATGCATGTACATCCATGACAAATTTATGACAGAATCAAGATAGTCATACATGTGCTGTCATAGAAGTGTTCCATGACATTGCCAAAATTATCATCACGGAAGTGTCCACTTCCATGACGATAAATCGCGCGTCAGAGAAGTGCTTTCGTCAAGGGTGACCGACACGTGGCATCCACCGTAACGGAACGCCGTTAAGCTATCGGGTCGGGTTTTGGATCCAATAACCCATTAACAGCCCCGACCAATGGGGATTTTCCACGTGTAAAATCATCATTGGCTGGAGGAAACACGTGTCGGCTCACCGTTGGGACAGATGTCATCCGCACATTGGACCGAAGGCGCCTATGATACGGCGACACGTGGCACGGCCCAACAGAGGCCCATTCCTATGAAAAGGCCGGACCGTTTGACTTGGTCAAAAGGTGGTGGGCCGGCCCACGGAAAGCCTGTTAACGGCCTGTTCGCATATAACCCAATTACAACCCGCTAACCCAGGGCCCATTACGCCCTATCCGAATTAGGCCCAGTAGCGTCATCTGGGCCGTCCAATATGATTCAGCCCGTTTTAACTTCTGGCCCATGTGTGGCCCATGACTTCTTTCGGCCCATATGAGGACCTTTGTAACTCTTGGCCCATTAACGACCCGTGGTGAAACTGGCCCGTAATGAACAGTGTATCACTTTATACCCATTAACGGCCCGTTATTCCATTGGGTCGTTTCCAGCCCAAGTTATCTTTCGGCCTTCTCAGGGCCCATTGATTCTTGGGCTCATTTGCAGCATTCGGTTACATACGGCCCGTTACTGTCATTTTCTGCTTGTGGGCCAAATTCGGCCCGTCGTTGCAGTCGGCCCGTTTGCGGACCGTTAATATGTTGGGCCTTTTTCATGTAAAAAAACCCGTTGGGCTGTTTTCATAGAGTTATCAAATACGGCCTATTAACGGCCGGTTATGGTCCACGAATAGTACGCCCCATGATTGGCGAAATGATGATACGCCCCGTAGAAGGCCCATGGATCCTACGGCCCGTATGAGGCCCATGGATAGTACGGCCCGTAGAAGGCCCATGGATCATACGGCCCGTAGAAGGCCCATGGACCCTACGGCCCGTAGAAGGCCCATGGACCCTAAGGCCCGTATAGAAGGCCGATGGATCCTACGGCCGGACGAAGGCCCATGGATCATACGGTCTGCAGGAGGCCCATGGTTACAACAGTCTGTGTGTTGCCATGATTATTTTGGCCTAGTTACCAAAAATAGGCTATTGTGGCCACTAGAAAAAAACAGAAAAAGAACTGCAGTGACTACAAGCAAACAACTAAACAAGACAATAAGGAAATAAATAAGCAAGCAATTAACGCTAGCCTATTACCGCTATTACACATATTACATCCACTGGGCATCAAAGTTCGCCACCAGTGCAAATATAGGGAACAAAGCAGCACATTACATACACTGGCCGTCAAAATTGGCCACCAGTGCAAATAAACGCGGCAGCAAAACAAGAGCATAACTGAAACAACTTCAGAAGAGCTCAAGAAACGTTATCCTGGGTATCCACCATGCTGGTAATAAGCTTAGCAAGCTGATTAGCTTTGTCCTGTTTGGCGCTAAAATCCTCCAACGCTTGCTGTTGCACCAGAAAGTATGCATCTGAATGCTCCAGGGACTTCCGCAGTCCTTCCGCTTCTTGTCACAGCACAGCTGATCGATGTCTTTCAGCTTGTAGTTGAGACTCAAGAAACCGAACTGATTCAGACAATGAGTTTGAATAGCTTGTGCAAGCGGTAGTTGCCAGTAACTCGAACACTAAACCAAGACAGGACTTTGGGGTTGTCTCGCTGTCTTCAAGATAGTCTTCCTTAGCTGTTTTATCAGCTTTGTTGGAGACCAACAAGGATGTGTCACTATCCTGAACCTTATCTGCATTACTTCCTTTACCATTCCTTAATAAGGCACTCTTCCCCAATATTCTGTCAGCATTCTAAAAGAAGAAACAAGCAGACACATAACAAGTTTAGCATGTACTAGTATATGAAACTCATTTCGGTGAACCAGTTCATTGGTAAGGTGGACAGGATTAAAATACCAAGTCTTCTATTGCCAAGTACTAGTACATAATAAAAGCATCAAACAAACATATATCTATGTCCTATGGTCACTGCATTGTCTTGCCAAATCAAAATAGAGACACGGTTCAAATCATATCAGTTCAAGACAAAGCAGCAATGAAAGAATACAAAACGTGGGAAACTACACGGCACAACAAGATTTCAGATGGGTACCACGGGTCTACATGTACAACAACACTATTGGCTCTGTTGTGATGCTAGTAATGTGCATGATATGAAAGTCAACTGTATACACAATTGAAATTGAAATCAACAGAGCTATTGATAAGAGCAAACCTGTTAAAGAAACATGCGTGAACATACTTGCTGTGCCATTGGAGTTTCGATTGGATCCTTCAATTTAAAAATAAGTTTGTATGAGTAAATACAGTGATACATGAGCAAAGCAATCATAGTTAAAAAAGGCGCGCCTAAGCGAGCGCTTAAGAGCGCCTAGGCTCTAGGCGTTGGCAAAACGCATTGCGCATAACTACGCATAATCTATGCATAACTGCGCATAAGCATGCGCTTTGGTCAGTAAAGCGCAAGGCGGTGGCAAAATGCACAATTAACGCCTAGTGCTTTTTTGAACTATGATAGCAATGGAATCTTAAATTAGAAGAGTTGTTCTTCAGGTTTAGGCACTTGTTCTACATGAACAGAGTACAGTAAGATGCAAGAATATAATACTTAAAAATAGAAAATGAGCTCATAGACCTTACCACATTCTTGGTTCGGGACCAGTATAGAACAAGGCGTTCCCAGTCATCGTCCAGTAAATGTGTCTCAGGAGAACGTAAGGGAATTTGATGAGTTTCTTTGCCGGTGAAGTACGTTTCTTCAGGTAATTACGATACTACCACCAAGCATTCTTGAAGATAGCAGAGGTATTAGCACAGGTTACCTCATCCTGAGTTTCCAAATCGGTCCTTCTCTATAGAGAAAAATGGGAAAATTTTGCTGTATTATAACCATCATGGAGGTAGGATGTATGGGACGAAGCAAAGTAATTGCCATGAATAACATTACTTACACATAACTCCTGGACAAACACCTGCAACTGGCATTTTCCTTCATCTTCAGTATAATATTTCCAAGATGGGAAGATACACACATACGATTTAACAACATCAAATGCGATAGATGCTAAACTACGACTAGCTGGTTGTGCTTCCTCCATAGGAATAGGCGTACTAACTGGTGGAGTTGGGGTTCGCCGTGATAGTACTGGCCCTTTGGGCACTGGAGCTGCCTTACTAACTGCTCTTGTTTGGGAGCTCTGTGGTGGAGATGGTGTTGTGTCAACAGGAACTGGGTTACTATCGGCTGGGGTTGGGGTTAGATTGGGTGAAGCTGGTTCTCTGTCCATCGCAGTAGGGGTACAATTTGCGAGAGTTTGGGTTATGTGTGGTAGGGCTGGTTCTTGTGCATGTACAACCGGGGTGCTATCTCCACCAAGAGGTAGCACTGTTTTATTTGAAGACCGTGTTTTTAGTCCGCTAGATACTGGCATCACCCGCTCCAATTCAAATGACTGATAAACAGGAAACATAGTTGAATGTACAGACATTGTATGAGAGACAGGTGCAATAGATAGTGTGGAAAAAAGAGGGCATGAAATAGTTGACATGTATATTGTTTAACTAAAACGGATAGCATGACATAATTTCACATATATGATGTCTATCTAAACTGGATAGCATAGCATAACATAATTCGAAGATATGATGAATAACTAAACAGGATCGCATGACATAATTCACCTACATGTTATCTAAGTAATCAGGATCGCATCATTTAATTCACATATGTGATTTATATGCTAAACAGAGGGCATTCGACATGATGTCTGAACTAAGAACATGGTGTTGAATATTGTGTATATGATGTCTAAACTATGCAATGCAAGACACCGTATGCATGATATGAGCAGTATAACCGTGCCAAGTTAGAGCATACACCTCAGTGGGGGAATAGGACTGGTCATCTGTCTCTGAATCCATCTTTGAGGAGCTATCGGGACCCAACAAGAGATCTGCTTCGACAGGTAGCACTGTCTGCTCTGAAGGCCTTGTTTTCACTCCAGATTTTTCCATCTCCCACCCAAATGGCTGATTCACACGAAGAGTAGTTTAATGTACAAACATTGTCGACAAATGGAAATGTAATGAAGAAAAGGATGGGCAAGATATCATTCAAATATATGATGCCTGGTTAAACAGGATGGCATTGCACATTTCACATATATTATGGCTGGCTAAAAGACATGAGACTGCATAATTCCCATATATCAACTAAGTATGGAGGAAGATCTGAGGAATCTGTAGACGGCGTCCAGGGCACTGCTCTGTTGTGATGGATCGTTCTGTCGTTGGAGCAGCTCCGGTGAGCCGTAAGACGTCAAGGCTGAAGCAGCACAAGACAGACATCGTCAATCTCAAGTGGGATTCTAATAGCATCTCCAATAGATGATGTAAAATGGATGCAAAATTAACATCACCAAAAACCACCTGACTACAACAGATGAGGTAAAAACTGTTGACTCTGAACTTAACTGTCGAAACTGAAATTTACTGTGGAATCTGAATGCTACTGTTGAAACTGAACGCAATGGTAGCAGAGAGGCACTTGACATGTAGTTTAGGGAGGGCCTGCAGTTCATTTTCAACCTGCACCCCCCTGAGCCGCCAGCCACCACCGGCTGAACCGCCGGCCCCAGCGCCGCCTCGCCGCCCCGAAACAACTCGCCACCGCCGCCCCGGCCAGCCCTCTAGGCCCCTGTAACATCCCAAATTTTCAATTTGAAATGTTATACATAGATCATTCTTGCATAACATATTTTATTGCATTTTGTTTTGCGATCCTAGAAATTCTATGCAACTCAAGGACCCACAGAGAGAGTTGGGGATTTCATTATTTTCATATTTGGGTTTTCTCAAATTTTCAAAATAGGATCATTTGTTTTAATTATTTTCTCTCCGAAAATATTTCATATTAAATATATGAGAGGGGATAATATGACTTCTCCAAAAATAATGAAATATTGGAGGAAAAATATTAAAAACAAATATTTGGTTTTTTTGGATTTTATTTGATTTTATTTGAACTAGGAAAAAAATATGCGTTTTTCAAAATTGCATTTTAGGCCCAAATAAATGTTCATCTTGTTCGAGCCGCCGTCCCCGCCGGAGCCCGTCGCCGGAGCCGCCGCCTTCCCGCGCCTCGCCGGAATCCCGCCGGACCCGAGGTAGCCGCCGCCGCCGGTCTTTCCCGGAAAACCGATCGGTTTTTTTTATAAAACTCGCGGTTGTTTTTTTATAGATCGGTTTAGTTTTTTTTGGTTTATTTATTTTGCGGACGTTCGTCCGTACGTTCGTTTTAACGAACGGTTTTCGCCCGATAGTTACAGACAACGAACGTTCGTTCGTTAGCCTGTTCGTCAGTTTTTCTTTTTCTTGGATTTTTCGCGATTATTTTCGATCGCGATTTCCGATCTGTTTTTCGTTTTAGTATAACTTTTCGCTCGTTTATCGGAATCAGGCGATTCAAGCGCCTAGAGTTTCGTCTCGAAACCCTCTTTCTGTTTAACCAACTTGAACAAGATTTTGGTACTGTAAATTTGACTTAGGTCCAGATTAGTAAACGAAGCTTGTTTCGTTCGCCGTTTGAGTTTTGTTGCTTCGTTCGATTTAATTCTTTTTGCAAGCCGGAGTTCTTAAGTTGAACTTTCTGGTTAGATCTCTTATTTTGAGTTTTATCCGTGCACCCTTGCTTGATTGCTTATGTATGTATTGTTTGTTTGCGATAGAGTACCCGGAGTGCGAAGCGTGCTACTACGAGTCTCTAGGTTTCACGGATCATCAGCAAGGCAAGTAACACTTTGATCATACCTCTTTACCACCCAGTTTTATTGCATTAGATCAATCCTCAACAACTGCATGATTAGGATCTAATTAATATGTGGGTTCTGGGAAGTAGATGAGGTAGTACCTATTGCCCTGTTTATTATCAAACCTTTGGGAGTTACTTCTACGTTTGCTTATATTGCTATGCTATGCTCGTAGACGTGGATTGGGTTCGAGTGAATTTTCATGACAGAAGTGAGATTGTTAAATTAATTGTTCAACTTAAGGTGGCTACTTTAATTTACATCTGGGTGGATTGAGGCACCTGGAGAACCCAATGTTGCCTGTATTTTTGGATATCCCGGAGTACCTGTGTGATCATCCTATGGACCGCCACCCAAACTCAAAGGGATCATGAGATTATTCATGCTAGAAACTTTCGTGTGCAGCCACAAGCTATTATGGGCTCTAGCATAGTTGAGTAGGTTACATGACCTCTTGAAGAGGTGGGCTAGCAGATGTAGGGGAAAGTAGGTGTAACTGTCCACCCGGAGTAAAGAGTATTGTTTCTGAAAGACCGTGTCTCGGTCATCCGTTTCTCAAACACCATGTAGTGCGAGAAATCAAGCGGAGGCGATCGAGTCTTGTGGGGAAAAGTGCGCAAACCTTTGCAGAGTGTACAATCTAATCATGGTTAGCCGTGTCCCCGGTTATGGACATCTTGAGTATCTAGTTCTTGGATTATCATGTGAATCTCATCATCATGTTACATAATTTAATTTGATTGGGTTAATCACCTTCTTAATTGGGATTGAGTTGGAGGTACCTTCTCAATGTTTAACAACCACCATGATAGTTAAATAAAATTTATTCCTTCGTGGTAGGGAAAAATTGGCTTTTCGCAAAACTGTAACCATAGAGCTTTCCACCAGCCAAATATGCATGTAGTGATAGCATTATTCTGTTCATTACTCTCTATGTGTTACATTGCCAGCATATTCCATGTGCTGACCCGTTTTCAGGCTGCAACGTATCATGTTGCAGACTTTTCAGACGACGAGTAAGGTGCCATAGGTCGTGGTCTTATACTCAGTGATGCCGTTGGAGTTGATGGACTCACTCTATCTTCCAAGCCTTCCGCTGTTATCGTTTTTAGATGGCCTTAAGCCGTATTTATTGTATTAAGTTCTCTTTTGAGATACTCAATGTAATAAGTGTGTGATTGCTACTCTATTATAAATCTTTCAAGTACTGTGCGTGTCAGCATTACCGATCCAGGGATGACACTGATGCACAGAGACTAGACTGTTTGAGGTCTGGTCGCTACAGCCCCCCGCCCCCACCCTGAACCCTAAGTAGATAGTGGGGTACCTCTCCGGCGAGCCCCCGTCCCCGCTGCGGGTGGTTCTTCCTTAACTCCGGCGAGCCCCCCAACCCCTGAAACTCGACTGACCCAAAAGTCGATTCAGTCGACTGAAGTGTGGCTTAATCGGAGCAGAGCAGCAGCACGAGCGAGGGGGAGAGCAGCAGCAGCAACTGGGTGAGCGAGCGATCGAGCGAGAGCCGGAGCAGCAGCAGCGCGAGCGAACGAGCGAAAGCCGGAGCAGCAGCAGCAGATCCGGCTGGTATGGCCGCCGCCACCGAAGGGGCCTCGCACTGGGGGAGAGCCGCCGTGGAGATGTCGCCCGCGGTGCCGGCTTCAAGGTAGCCGCTCCATGGGGGTGCGAGATGGAGCACCGTCGGCGCCGGGAGGTCGAGTTAAGGAGAAGGTGCGATGCGATGAGTGTACAACCTCTTTGGTGGCGCCGAGTAGGCCTCGGCTTCGTCCGAGGAGTCGGTGAGGATGATGCAGTTCCGGTGGAGCAGGTTAAGGCGGTGCTGTGGGGATGGAGCAGCCGCGATAGACGAGGCGATCGTCGGAGCAACTCCTTGGAGGTGGAGGACGGGGCGGCTAAACCGGCGGGACGGCGAGATGGACGACGGATCCTCATCCGGGGAGGTGGACGAGGGACGTCGAGCTGTTGCGGTGGACGACGTCATCGGGGAAGAGGCTCCAGCTGGGCAGCGGTGACGTGGCGGACGGAGGAGGGTGGGGTTTTGCGGCTGGAGCGGAGAGGTTATGGCGGCCTGGGATTTCGAATGGCGAAAAGGGGGCGATGGGAGGGGGTGAAGCATGACTTAGGGACGCGCTTGTCCAAAATGTAGGGTGTGTTACAAAAGTACCCCACACCAATTTGAACTAGCGGCCCTTTCGGCTCAGGGTTAGAAGGGGGATTTCGCGTGTCGGGATTTGGCAGTTGGAGGGAGTTTTCGCGCGCGTTGTAATTTTGGGATAGCGAGGCGCGGGTTGTGAAGGCGCTAGTTTTGGGAGCACGATATCTGAATTTTCGGGATATAACAAGACGCGGGTTGAATTTTAGGGACAAGCCTAACGTGTAGTAATATTGTACTTGTACGTACCAAATCAATTCGCACTTCCCTCAACCAAAAAGAAAACGAAAAAAAATAAAACTATTCACACCACACAAAGAGAGAGTCTTGCCCCGTTTTACTATACAAATGCTATTCAAAGCTACTCCCTCCTTCCATCTATATACGGCCTAATGCGTTTTTCGATGCTAACTTTGACCAAATATTAGAGCAATGATATATGACATGCAACTTACACAAAGCACACCGTTAAATTCGTCTGCGAAAGGTTCTTTTAATGATATAATTTTCACATTGTGCATGTCATGTACTATTAATCTTGTCAATAGTCAAAGGCGGTCTTAAAAATCTCATTACGCCCTATATAGATGGAAGGAGGGAGTATGAATCCATGTTATGTCCGATTAATTTTTTTCGCTTGCTGTATAATGCATGTAACCTACTCATACCAACATTTTAGTGCATTCCAAATGTCTATACTACCGCTGCAATTCGAACTAAATTTGAATTCGTTTCTCTATTTCAATAAGAATCTACAATCATGATTGTTGCCAACTTCAACCATCATAGTTTCCTTGCTATCCGCCAGATATAAATCGGACGGCCTATAATGCAGGATGGCAGGCACACCATCATCAACAACTCCGTTTTTTATAAGAGTAGAGATAAAATATATTAAATGTAGTATAACATGTTCATAACCACACCATGTGTATCACCGTTATATATATTCACACATGCGTCGGTGTGAAACACTATGAGAAATTCTTCAAATATCCGAATTCGCTTTTTATAATGAAGTATATATGAACTCTATTCGTCTTTTACACCCACACAACCCTCTTATCTTTGTAGCTAGCGCTAACTTTCTCTTGTGCACGCACACGCCCGCATCCCTCTCACCCTCCCTCAGCATTCTCTAGCTCCATCGCGCAAATTCGTCTTTTCACTTTAGGTCGTTCACCCACGGTGTGTGTAGGCCCCCAGCTCCTTCTTTACGCCACACATTGATCGATATGCCTCTCTAGCCAGGTGTGCCTAGCACAAACACAAGCTTCCCCTCTTCTCTTGTCACCGTCCATGCCTCACTCCCACCACTCTTTTCATCGTTCTCGTACTCGCACACTCCTCCCCCCTCGATATAGTATGCCTCTCGTACCACCTCCTACATGCATCCCTCTCTCTCTCTATCCTTCTCCTTGTGCCTCATTTGCTTCTAACACACACATGCATGTATACCGATCGATCTCCCAACATATACCTAGATCGACTTTAACTACCCCCCCATCGATCGACGTACCTCACAAGTTATGTCTCTCCTTTCTCTAACAAAGGGCGATTGATCTTCCTATGTAGTTACGTCTGCTTACCACATCCACATCATCCCCCCTCATCATTTGTGCATGCCTCCTGACCCGTCTCTCACATGCACGTGCGCAGACAACAAGCAGCCATCTCCTCTCTTATTGATATTGCGGGCATGCCCTCCGTTTGTCTAGCAAGCATCCCACCATTTGTTAGAAGCAACTCCACTACCACCCCTCCAACACTCTAGCTCTGTCTCTCTCCCAACCTTATTCCTCTCCTGCACATATGCATAGATGCTGATCGATCTCCCTTAATACATGAGGCAGATCGATCTCCTTAATACATGAGGTAGGCCTCTCTCCTCCTCCACACATATACCAGCCATTGTACCTCTATAGTTAATTGGGCCTCCCTCTTCCCCCACCACACACCAATAGTCGAGCGCTGCAGGTAGGTATCCATGCCACAGAGACAAACTGCACATGTCCCATCTCACGTTCCAGTAGGCCAGCCACTCTATATCTTTGACGTGGGCACACACAAATTCGATGGCACTCTTTATCGATCGCGCGCACACACACACACACATCATCCCTCTCTTCGATTCTATGGACACCTCAAGCCGATGATACCTCCACTCTCTTCTCGTGGATCGCCCCCTCTATATATATGTTATATCCAGGACTCTATTTCACACACATTGCATATGTTACATTTTTTGATTGACCCCCCCCCCCAAAAAAAACTCTCAAGAACCACACACTATATCTCTCTAGGTTTGTATCTCTCTCACACAACCCCACGTAGGTGGTGTACGCATACAAGAAGAGAATAGGTGCACCGTGCACGTACTCACGCTTCGTGCCCAGCCACACCCGCGTGGGTACACGGTGGAGCTCATTTCTTTACGAAATGGCAGCCCACGTGCTAATTTGAACGCCTGTAGCGGTTGTTTACCTAGGGAGGTCGTGTACCACGCGTGCACGAAACAAAGTTTGACTTGACGCGTTGCCGCGTTATTTTTAAATAAAGTTATAGCGCTCAATGGCACGTACACAGAATATAAAACGATTTTTATGGAGAAAAAGGTAGTCTGCTCACTATATACAATGGAGCCTGCCTGCCTGGTTTTTTGCTCTTCAGAGTATCTCACACAAGGCTGCGGTGGCCTCTCCCTCTCTCACCGTTGGTCACTGATCCGACCGCATCCCGTCCGCCGGGGGAAAGGGAGTGCGGTGGCCTCTCTCTCTCTCTCTCACCGTTGGTCACTGATCCGGCCGCATCCCGTCCGCCGGGGGAAAGGGAGGAAGTGCATCGTTTCTCTGTTTGACGGTGCCGAGGCAGCACGTCCCGATCTGCGGTACACACCGTTCTCTCTGACCAAGCTCCGGCGCGGCAGGGTCTACGCCACATGCTCGCAGATTCCGCCCGCCGCCGCTCACCAAGTTACATCCCGACGACCTCCAGGTATCCCCTCCGGCCTTGCTCCACTGCCCGTCTTCCCACGTCGCTGCATGTGGATCTTCCATAGTTCTTTGCCCAAAACGTAGCTCGTCTGGCGTACTTTCCATATTGCATTCTCGTCCTCACACCGTTTTAGACAAACACAACCGTGTTGTTATCTTCCCTTAGGACAAGGAATATGCTTCTTTTTTGTCGTCGCATGTGTCATCAACTGTTATTGGCCAGTAATTGTTTCCTTTCTACTCGTTGCTATTGCGACCTTTTGGTGAACTGCACAAATCACTTTTTTCTTAAGTGTTTTGTGCAATTGTACTAAAATGTCACACGGGCAACGTCTCTACATTTCAGTGCGACTGCACAAAGGGAGATTGGTTTTGCTCTATCCTCCTCATCCAACTCCGAGCCTAATCTTCTCCAACTAGTTAGTCTTAAGAGAGACTGCAAAGGTGACCGGCTTCTATTTGTGTGTTTATTGTTTCATCGGCAGTCCTCTATTATCGTAATCACACTTAATATCTTTGGAACAGGGACGCTCAGCTCTATTTTAGTGGAACTGCACAAAATGATCGGAATGTTGCATGCTCCAGACAGCTACTTTTTTTCCCAACATGCCTTGTTGATTTAGACAGAGCTGGGGGGACGTTGCTGCCAATGAAAGCATGGATCAATTTTAATTTAACACCTCTCACAACTCTGTCTTCAGTTGTGATGTAATTATTAGCTCTCATCTGCTAATAGTTGACATGCATTAGCAAGGAAGTTAGTTTTTTATTGTTTCCGAAAGAGCACCGATGGCAAGACACGCGAAACAAAAGCTGAAATCTCACACCATTGTACAATTTCATGTCGCTGGAAAATTATTTGTATAGTACGTCAATTATGTAAACAAATGATGGAAGCTTGATAGCATTGCCAGAAGCCTCTTCATCATCCGGGTCCATGTGCCATGCACAAAATTATACTCCTTCGTTCCTAAATATTTGTCTTTTTACAAATTTCAAACGGGCATATTTTAGAGTGTAGATTCACTCATTTTGCTTCGTATGTGTACTCCCTCCGTTCCTAAATATTCTCTTCGTCTTTCTAGAGATTTCAACAAGTGACTACCTACGGAGCAAAATGAGTGAATCTACACTCTAAAATATGTCTATATACATCCGTATGTGCCAGTCCATTTGAAATCTCTAAGAAGACAAATATTTGAGTAGTCACTTGTTGAAATATCTAGAAAGACAAATACTCCGGAGTATATTTAAGAACCGAGGGGGTAGTGCACAACCGCATGGGAGACTCAGCCCGGTCGTTGCGCCGCATTAATAGTGAGTAATGAGCAGTCAAATCATAAGCCCCACCTTTACCACTGTAAGTTGCTCTGAAGAAGCAACCATCAATACACTCTTCTTTGAATCCGCTCATACTACTCCATCCGTCACTGTTTATACAGCGCGCTTCAGAAAAAAGAAAAAGAAATCTGTGGGACCAAGGCGACTAGCGATCGGCCTAAAAAATAGCATTGGTAGTTATAGCACGTCGTCTATTACTAGAGGGAATAATGCGTACACACATGCATGCAGTGCTTCCACCCCGGGTACACACATGCATGCACTTACTCCACTCCGTAGTAGTACAGTACATGGAGAGAAAATTGTGGACTTGATTGCCATTACCACGCCCTAATTAATTGAGCATTAAACCAAACGCGTCTAAAGTCTCTCTGGTGGTGGAAATGCATTGAGAGAAATGCATCAGAATGAAGCGCGCCCTGTAAACTGTGACGGAGGGAGGAGTAGTATGAAGGTGCAAAACCAAGTACGCGTATGGCCAGTCGGTCAACGCACCTCCTCTTGGCATATCACTGACATGTGGGACAGGAGTGTGAGCAAACCAATCTCAAATGACGGCAAAGAGCCAACCCGCCGTTCCTTGAGAGAGACGAGGAGCAAGAACACACAGACGGGCTCGCACGGAGGCCAAGATATATTCGAGCATGGTTGGTTGATCGATATCATTCATTACATGTTGGGCTGCCGTTTTCCGCCCTTCTTCGGAATAAATGTGTACTTTATCAGAGATAAAAAATAAGAGTACAGACGCTCCACCATGCGGTTCTAGTAGTAGTACTACTCGTACTACTGCGCTTGGCTCTTCGCCTCTTCGTGAAGTCGAACAATGATGGTACTCCGCATGTTGGGTACTACAGTGTATGCCTCTGACAATCTGACACCGAATGGACTGATGCATGTCCACCGAGGGTAGGTTGCATTAGTCAAAAGGCGTAAGAGAGCTTCACCTTGTCCTGCAAGCTTCTCCTCGTTCTGCGAGTTGACGGGACACACCAAAAAGTAGTGCTAGTCCATACTCCCTCCTTTCCGGTTAATATGGCTTAAACTTTTTTGCGGGTAAATGAGAGAGCTTTATTCATATATAAGCATTCTTAGGACAATCAACCAAGACACTGGTCACAAGGAAGCGAGGTACCCCGCAAAAAAAGAGTAGGAAGCGAGGTGCTTCATCAAGCCAGCTCTCGGCCACATTCAAAGTGCAGCAAGCACGGTTCGCACGAAGATGCACCGCAAGGTTTGCTGACCTGTTTACATGCTGAATAACAAAAAAAGAGGAAATATTACCGAGCGCTACTATTTGTAACAGGATATGAGCCAGAATTAAGCGAGAATTGTGGCGAGTGTTCCATGCAATCAACTTCCATTATCACATGCGAGAACCCTCGAAGAGAACCAAATGTGTGAGCGAGGGAGAGCTTGCATTAGTCAAAAGTTTCTCCTTGTCCTGCGAGCCACCGCACGCAAGCTTCTCCCGTCCTGCAACCTTCTCCTCGTTCGGCAAGTTGACGGGACACAGCAAAGTAATGCTAGTCCATACTGCCTCCTCTCTAGTTAATATGGCTTAATTTCGAACGAGATAAATACACTGTCTGTCACTGTATATTTGTAAAAATACAGTTAGTGGACTTCATAATACGCTCATTGCGCTCAATATATATATTTTCCGGTGTTTATACGGTCACTAGCTCACCCTGACTGAGTATGTGTGTGCATGCACGTGTAGGTTGAGCACTTGAGCGTGACCGTGTGTGTTCCGTCGTGTGCTCGGACATGCATGCATTAGGGCGTCGCGCGCGTTTTTGCGTCCATGTGTACGTGTGACTGTTGCATACACGTAGGGGGAGTACGTGTAGGGGCCACTAAGGAGCAGTCAAATCACACAGTAAGTTAGTCAGAAGAAGCAACCATCATTTCACTCTTGAATGACACGTACGCAATATAAAATGGTTGATATGGAGAGAAAAAGAAAACCACTATATATACACTAGCAGGAGCCTAAGCTACAAGCCTGGTTGCTTAGGTTGCTCTCTTCACAAGCAAAGAACGACGGGCCTGATCCCGCAGCCGGGGGAAGGGAACAATGTTCTGCGTAGACGCGGTCGACATCGGCGAGGGAGAAAACCCACAGTCGATGTGTCCCAATCGGGGGTCACCGCGGTATGGGCCGATGCCGCATCCCAACCGCCCTCCTAGCTACAACCCGACGTCCCAGGTAGTCCATCTTCCTTTTGGAGCCGGCTTGCTCCACTGCCGTAGCTCCATCTCCATGTCGATCTTTCTCTACTTCTACCAGCTTCTACTTGTGATGAGTTTATGTCTCATGAACTAGTGCCAGTACTATTATTCTAATCACACTTCTTCAATATCTTTGCCATCAGGGATGCCCAGGTCGATTTTAGTGGAACTTCACAAAAGCATCGTATGATCTGAGGGTGCCAGCCGTCTTTCCTTCGACAGGTTCTACCTGGCCAGGAAATTAAATCATGTTTAGGGTTTAGGGTTTAAGTCGTAGTGACCCCATCAGTAGTTTTTCTTTCGTACACGCTCTCACAACTTTTTTCTTTAGTTGTGAAGTAAATATTGGCTATGATCTGTGAATCATTGAGATGCATCAGCATGCGTGTTAGTTTTCCTTTGTATTTGATGGAATGTTGTAACGGGGCAACCTTGGAATAGGAATGAAAATGGAGTGGAAAGTTTCCGTTTTTCCGGAGAAAAAATGGAAACGGAGAGAAACAACCGTTTCGTTTCGTTGGATCGCGCCATCGAGAAAAACCAATGTTTAAATCACGTCTGTCGTGTTCGTGTCTCACCCTCCTCCACGGCTCGACCCCACACGGTCGCTCGGCATACCACTCACCACAAACCGAGTATACGATAACTTTCCCGCCTGCTTGTCGATGGATCGTGCCATGGAGTACTAGCACTACTGGAAGAGATTGACGAGTTGGGGAGGACAGCTAGCTATAGCATGGAGTCCCAAGAACTTTTTACATGCATGTTGTAGCCGGCTATTGCGACCTTTGAACGCGGAGCAGCCGCGTGCACCCGGAAGCGGCGCGGGCGACGCTCTCTCGGCCGGCGCGCCGCTTCAATGCCGGCGCCAGTGAGAGGTCGCGTCCGCTCTGGCCGGGCATGAATGCGGCACTGACCGTTTTGGGCGGGAAGCATGAGCGGGTGATAAGAGGGTTCGGGTTGGTCAGGACCGACCGTGGCAGCGGTCCGGACGTGCGCAAACAAGAGATGTTGTACGTTAATATTGCTGCGTATATAATTAACAACGTAAATAATGTGCCAGTTGGACAAATATGATTGGAGATGGAGATGGAAATGGAATTTTACGTAAACACGGATATGCATGTCTATTTCTATGTGTGTGCGCGCGACGAGTCGCGCGACCTGGAAGCGGGGGCGTGTTTTTGATCGAGTTTTCTTTCTTGGTACGTTAGAAAATCAGTTTGTCTAATTCACATCTAGATGTTATTTAAGGATATCACATCTAAGCTCCCACAAGTATATAATGTAGCAACAAGAAACAAAAAAACTAGGAAAAAAATAGACCACAAACAGAGTGGACATCAACGTAGATGTGACATAACTATGTCACATTTAGATGTGTCCTAGACAGACCCTTACAAAATTGTCCGCCAGTTTTCGTTTCTTTTTTCCGGGAACGCGCGTATTCTATTTAAAACCACTGGTATGGAGAGATTTTTTTACTCCATTATAGCCTCTTGTTTGATAGAGTTTCTCGCATCTCGCTCTCTCACCCTCTCCATATATGTTACACGATGGAGGCTCAGCGTTCATTTGCTAGGGTTTGCTATATTCACAGTCTCTCACCCTCTCTTCACCAGATCTAAACAAGACTGCGTTGGCCTCTTGTCTCTCTCTCCCCCCTCACAGCTGGTGAAGGAGGCTTCCGTATCCCGTCGCACTGGGAAGGGGAGGAGGTGCAGCGTTCACTCTATCTCCTTCGGCGAGGGAGGCAATCCACTGCCGGCTGCGCTGTTCTTTTTCACCCAGCGCCTGTGCGGGAGGGCCACCGATCCCTTCTTCCTCGCTGCCGTACGTAGTGTGGGCAGATCCGGCCTCCCGCCGCACGCCTTGCCACATCCCGACGACCCTAAGGTATAAGTTTCTTTGAAACCGTCGTTGCTCTAGCTGCATGTGGATCTTTTTCGATCTGTAGTCGAATCTAGGTCTTGGTTCAAAGAGGAAAGAAGGGTGCGGTGGCCTGGAGCAAGAATCTAGGACGTGGTTCAATGAGGAAAGGAGGGGCGAAAAGTAGTATGGACTGGCTATCCAGCCGCTTTGTAGGTCAAAAAGGGAAAAAGGGGATAACCCAGTACACACATCTGTAAGGAACCGATCTCTTTGTTGAAAAGGGAAAGAAACTGGGGGGTCGGGTAGTTTGTGCAGGACTAGATTTGATGTCCTCACATAGGAAGAAGGTTCAAAGAGAACAAATATGGGACCAGTGCATATATGCTGCTTGGCTACATACTCTACATCCCCCATTTATACGTGTGGACGCACATGGTGCTGGCATGTCCCATACAGCTATTTTGCTGTTGTTAATCTAAGAATGCCGCCGGAAAATTGAAGCAATGCCATTGTTAAAAGTAAATTACAGTTTTTAACAAATGTTGTTTCAAGAGAATGTCTCTGTTAATATGAATCAATGCAACCGTTTTAGAAATGCTACTGTCCTACTTTGTTTTCCATCCAAGATAAGTTAGATGCTTCTTTCTGTCACCGTTTGTTTCATCCTCCTTTATCGGCAAGTAATTGTTTCCTTTTTTGCCTCTGTTAAAACAGGGCTATCGATTCAACTTGTTGCTATTGCGACATTTTGCTTCGCTACTCGAAACACTTATGTTTTAAGAGTGTTTTGTGCAGTTCAACTTGAATGTCACACTGGTGACTTTGCTTAATTTTGGTGGAACTGCACAAAAGGAGATCGAGACTTGTTTCCAGTCTTCGTGGCGAGTTGTTTCAAATCTTGGTCTCAACCACATGATGTGCAGTGTGCTTTGAGATGTAGTGCTACTTGTTTTGGTACTGTTTTAAATAAATGTTGAATTGAAGCTATTATATTGCTGTCTTTTCCCATTAAGTAGTGAACAAAAATGGGACCAACCCAGACATGATGCTTGTTGCTTTGTTACAACAAATTCAGCATCACCCCCTTTATAAGCCAGTAATTGATGCCACTCTCAGAATTAACTACTGAATCTTATTTCAAAACTGCAACACTTGTTAGGGATTGGCGGGATTACCATTTTTGTGGCCGCATGTTTCATCCTCCTTTATTAGCCAGTAATTGATTCCTTTTTTGCCTCTGTTTAAACAAGGATATCTATTCAACTTGTTGCTATTGCGACATTTTGCTTCGCTACGCGAAACACTTTGCTTGATTTCAGTGCAACTGCACAAAACGAGATTGGATTTCCTATTCGTGTTGGCAGATTCGTCTTTTATCTTGTCCGTCTCATGAAAGGTCAGTACAGGCCTTCATCCACATGATTGTGCAGTGTGCTTTGAGATGTTGTGCTACTTGTATTGGTACTGTTTTAAATAAATGTTGAATTGAAGCTATTGTATTGCTGTCTTTTCCCATTAAGTAGTGAACAAAAATGGGACCAACCCAGACATGATGCTTGTTGCTTTGTTACAACAAACTCTGTATCACCCCCTTTATAAGTAGATGGAAGCACATACTGTTGTTGCGCCCACTCTCCCCTGGAACTGTTTATGCTTTTCATTAATCTAATGCCGCTGGTAAAATTAAGCAATGCCACTCTCAGAATTAATTAACTACTGAATCTTAGTTCAAAATTGCAACACTTGTTAGGAATGGTACTCTCCTGCTTTGTAGTTCTTTCTACATGTTTAACCAAGGTATTGTTAAGATAATGTCTCTGTTAAAATGAATCAGTTGCATTGTTTTAGGAATGGTACTTTTCTGCTTTGTTGTTCTTTATACAGGTTGAAACAAGGCATTGTTAAGATAATGTCTCAGTCAATATGAATGAATCACACTGATGGAGAATTGCTACTCTCCTGCTTTGTTTCGCATTAAGATAAAGTAGATCAGTAGACGCTTTTCTTCTGGGAGTACAAGTCATCAACCGTTATTTCTCAGTAATTGTTTCCCTTATACCTATTGTTGCTTATAGGGATATCAAAATTAAAGCTCGGTTTTATTCCGACTTTGATTTTAGTTGAACTGCACAAAAGGAGCCAATGTGTCCAAGGCAAACTGCTGCATTACTGGGTCCAGTTGGTCGTTCCACTTTGCAAAAAGAAGTAGTCACTGTTTGCGCTACATTACAGAAGGAATGACCGAGAAGCTTTACAGAGTATTATTAGACACCGGTGACATGACTAGTCTGCAGAGACCATTGGCAATTTAACAACACGTGGAGTGCCCTGGGCAAAAAGTGCCCAAACAAGTACAAGAAGCTACGACAGGACTCCACGATCATAGGCATTACATATTTTGAATGGGAAAAGCTTGTCAAAGTTTAATCATTGACGTTAGCAAGAAGACTTAGTTTAATATATTGGAATTGGAAAACCTTGTCAAAATTTGCTCATTGATGTTAGTCAGAAGACATGCATTTGATATTTTTGAGTGGGACGCCCTTGCTGTGAGCAGCGTCGAGTGTTTTTTCCTATTCCTGTGTTCAGTTTAGAAGTAAATAGTAACTCTGCTGAGATATTCCTGTGTTAAGAGTTTGTTCTGAATATTGTCTATGTAATGCCAGGCCTTGTGTTTGATTGCAAAGTTGAGCTTGGAATGTTGTGGCATGCGGCATCACGAGCTGTTCACCGTGCCTCCTGAGAATAATGCTTCGTATTGTTTTGCATGTCGATCTAATGCCAGTGATTTGCTTATTAAGAAGATCATCCTCTTCTGTTGTTTCCGTGCTTAAGAAGTTCATCGTCTGATGTTTCATTCATAGCCTATACGACAAGTCGGGTAGGTTAGACATGAAACCATATGATCTTCCGACCAACTCATAATATTAGGCCATGATTGGATCATCGTTTTCCAACCAAAACCGCTTGTAAAACTGACGCTTGTAAATTAAAGCAGATGGTCTCGGGCGAAGGCGCTTGGTTGGTCGATTTCGACTAGTAAAATATCGGAAGTACTTGACACACGATAAAAACGCTGAACGGCACTCGGACGATTGCTAATCCAGCCGTTAGCTGCTGTTTCAGCCTTGCCCATGGATGGCATGATATGCACGTCGTGCATGTATCGTCTGGTAATGTCGTCCATATAGCAGTGCTCGTAAAATATACACTGGTCTCTCAAATTACACGCGTAACCCGCCGGTTTTACTTACAGACCTCGGGCCCTCGGTTTCATTACGCCTATATTTTACACGTTGTTTCCGATGACGAGTAAATTACACTTGTATGTTAATACAGGTTTGAAATAAGCCAGAGCTCCCAAGCACGGCCTTACCGTTTCATGCCGTCTCAGTTTCTCGAAGGTGCTCATAGGTGTCCGATGATCCTGGCTTCCTGAATGAGCAGCGGGCGCTGTATCAGACCATCCATAGGGCCCGCGAGGCCCTCTTCGTTGTCCTTCGAGTTGTTGCGCTTGCCGTGGCGCCGAGCATTGTTAACATCGTCAACGAACATGAGGATTCAGGAGATGACTTTATTTTGACTGGATGACACTAGGGACCCACTAGGGCCATAGCCGTACGTACGCAAGTGCCTCCTTATTATGTATAACTATATATTTTTTGATTTCTCCTGGTTTCCTGACATCACGGTCCCACACCATTGTCAACCTATGTAGTCAATATAAACGAGAGAATTGCACAAAGTGCGGCCGACAGCTGGGACCAAGTAGCTTGAGCAGTATTTGTGTTTTTGAGGCGTGAGCACTGCAGAGTTTTTCTTGGCGATGATTTCGTTGTTGTTCAGAGGAGAGCAGGGTATTAACTGGGCGTGCCGTGGCCCGTCTAGCCCAGGCCACATATCCAGCCCAGATACTAATTTTTTCAAGATGAAAATGGCTAGCCTAGCTATACGTCTTTTTGAGGAATACCCAGGCAAGGTCAACTTGTTATTCTCCGCCCCGCTGGGCTGCAAATCTTTCCTAGGAGGGATGCATTAGGCTTAACAGGAAAATGGGCTTTAAAAAATAATAAATGGAATGTAATTATAAAAACTGGGCAGTAACTATAAAAAATGCACCAAACACGAAATTAGTTTATAAAATATTATTTATGGATTTTGAAAATCTTAAATTTTCATTGTTGCGCGCGCAATGTTTCGTCGGATTTTTACGTAATACAAATTTATATTTAATCTGACTAGAAATTTCGGGATAAAAATATTTCGGATCCCATCAAAATGTGGGAAATTTTATTGAATTCTGTCTTCAACGGTTGGTTGAAATTATTAATCGTTGTCCTAGCTAGAAGATGGGCTGTACTTTTAACAAACTGTAAATGGGCTGTTGTAAATTCCATTAGAATTCAAAAATGGGCTGTACATTCTTACAAAACGCAAATGGGCTATAAGTTCTCTGCCACACACTTGTGGGCCTACTAAGTGACGCGTCCCCTAAAAAAATAAGTTGACGCGTATGCAAGGCTTTGTCAACTTATTATAGTCAAACACACGGTTCTAGCAGCAGTGGCCGTTGGATGTCTATCCAACGGATGTCGTGCTTCTTCTTCAATTTCGGATATTCTTAGCTTCGGCCGCCCAAAAAATGATTCCTCCCCCTGACATCTGGGGCGCACCGTTTTGGAGGCTGACCTGTGGGCCTACTAAGTTGGAGCGTACCAAGGGCTTTGTCAACTTAGTCAATATAAACGATTCTAGCTTCAGTGACCGTACGATGTCCATCCAACGGCCGTAGTGCTTCTTCAACCTCTGGTCTTCTTGCTGCAGCCGCCCAAAGCAGCGCCGGTCGTGCCGCCTGCTCCTGCCTCCCGTGGCCGGCTGTGCTGCCGCGGAGGACTCACTGCCCCCTACTATTCCCACCGCTGGCTAGGCCCTGCGGCGACGGCAGCCTCACACCGCAGCCGAACGAGTGAACCCTCATACTCCTCTCCGCGCGGGCATCCACTGCCGCGTCTTCACCGGCTCCGCGTCGTCCCCTACCTAGGCCTCACCGTCGTCCATCGCCCTGGTGCTCTCGGCGCGGCGTGGTCAACGTGGTCAAGGAACGACTTCCATCGGACATGGACTGTACGTGGAGAGGCTGACAGCTGGGTCCACGGCGGCAGCAAGGAAGTGCCTCCTTATTATGCGGAAAATAATGATTCCTCCACCTGACAGCAGGGACCCACCGGACGGGCCACCGTATTTCATGAAAAAAAAACGTTTCCCCCCTAACTGCTGGGACCCAGCAGCTACACCTTCGCTCGCAAGGAAGTGCGTCCGGGCAAAAAAACAATTCGCCCCCTGACTGCTGGGACCCACCAGCTACATCTTCGCACGCAAGGAAGTGCGTCCGGGCAAAAAAAAACCAAAACGATTCGCCCCCCTGACTGCTGGGACCCACCAGCTACATCTTCGCAGGCAAGGAAGTGCCTGACAGACGGGACCCACCTGGTCGAAGCGTACGTAGCGTTGTCATTTTGGTCGCGAACGTGTACGTACATATATACTGGTCGACGTAGAGGCGCGCACGTGTCGTAGTAGAGGCGCGTACATGTCGTAGTAAAGGCGCGCACGTAGCATGTACATGTACGTACAGCGGCCAGGGTGCAAGAAAGAAAATACGGCCACGTACGTACATACGGGCAGGGTCTCGAACGCCTACTCGCGCATACGTACGGCGAGGGCTCGTGTACATGGCTGGGTCGGAACGGAGAAACTGCGTCGTCGTCGTGTTCATGGGGGGCAACGGAATGTGTCGTGTTCATGGGGAGGCAACGGAATGCGTCGTGTTCATGGGGAGGGGTGTGGCGTACCGCAAAACGGAGGAAACAGACCTCCTACGGTCGAAACGGGGGTCATGTTGATCGGGAGGAGTGTGGCGTACCGCAAAACGGAGGAAACGGACCTCCTACGGTTGAAACGGGGGTCCTGTTGATCGGGAGGGGTGTGGCGTACCGCAAAACGGAGGAAACGGACCTCCTACGGTCGAAACAGGGGTCCTGTTGATCGGGAGGGGTGTGGCGTACCACAAAACGGACGAAACGGACCTCCTACGGTCGAAACGGGGGTCCTGTTGATCGAGAGGAGTGTGGCGTACCGCAAAACGAACGAAAGGGATCTCCGACGGTCGAAACGGGGGTCCTGTTCATCGGGAGGGGTGTGGCGTACCGCAAAACGGGACTCCACCGGATACTGTTCATCTCCACCGTCGACCTCCTCCAGCCTCCACGGGCTACCGTCGACCTCCTCTAGCCTCCACGGTCTCCTGTTCATCCAGCCTCCACCGCGCGCTACTCCACCGGCTACTGTTCAACCACCCCTCCACGGGCACCCCTCCACCGTCCACTGTTCATCCAGCCGTCCACACCACGGGGTCCTGTTCAACCACCCCTCCACGGGCACCCCTCCACCGTCTACTGTTCATCCAGCCCTCCACACCACGGGGTCCTGTTCATCCAGAGGCAACGCCACCGCTCACTGTTCATCCAACCCCCCACCCCCCGCAACGCTCACTGTTCATCCAATCGATCGGCTTCAGTTAGCAGCAGTAGCGAAGGAATCGCTCGATCGGGTTCAGTTAACAGCCATCGATCGATCGCTCGGGTTCAGTAACGGATAGCCTGCAGCGCAATCGCTCGGGTTCAGTTAGAGCCAACGCCTCGCACACACACGCGTACGTGTACGAGAGAAACACGCATCGCTCGGCCCCCGACCTCCCACCGTAACCGGGAACTCCCCAAAATTTTCCTCGCCCTCGCTTCTACCACGGTTTTTTCCGTCATGGACGGCCCAAAGAATGTCATGCAGCTGCGTCTCCGGCCCCCCAGGACCAAAAGCCCATTTTCTGTCATGATTTTTTTGTCATAGAAGTAGGAGCCCACCACATCTATGATGATACCGGGTTTTGTCACAATTATCGTCATAGAAGTGTCATATGTATGACAGAAAAAAAAATTCGTTCGGCCCAAAATGTCACGGATGTGTCTTTTTTTTTGTAGTGACCACTGCCCTAACACCAGAAGCAATGAGCAGCACCTTGCAGCCGAACCTCGAGTCGACGTCCAGGCTCCCGGACACCGTCAAGGGACTCCGAACTACTTCGCGGAAGGATAGCCCGACTCGTCCAGAGCTTGGTTAAACGCTCTGGCGAAGGCCAGGACAGGCCGCACTCGGCGGCTCAACTGCTCTCCGACACGCAAACGTTTTTTACATTTCCTTCGCAGGTTCACCTTTGCGCCGACCAGGACGGGCGATACGGAGGCAGCTCGAACATGCAAGGGAATCCTTAGACATTCCCCGCAATGACCATCCGGCTATACTCCGGATCCGCACTCAGCTTCTCCCCCCGGGTCTCAGCAGGTTCCGCAGTCATACTCCTTTTTTATCACATTACCTGTACTCATACGCATAGACATACTATTCAAATACAACATGTGGATTTATATGACGCTTACCTCCTGTTATTTCTTATTGAAATTCTTTTGTCAAGTGGCATCCGTACACAGCGATATGCCTTAAAATATGCCAGGGGCTTCGTTTTACCCATAACACGGCAATAAAGTCCGAACACCTTCACGGAAGTTCGGCACCCCGAACCTATAGCATTATATGCATCAGCTCCGAATCATGTCTTGGGTCAATAGTTGGGTTTGCCCGGCTCCCATGTTTTGGTACCTTACGTTCCGCTATATCGGCTAAGGTAGCACTGGGAGAACTACTGCGATTGTGTCTCGGTTCTTCCGGACAAGCACCTCATTAGAGAAAGCCGAAAACTGACTGTCATGATACGGCGAGAGCTGGTCAGCTGTTCGAGAGGTCGTAAAATCTTTAAGGATTTCTCCCGCATAATGCCATAACCAAGGCAGCGTGCGATGGATCGTTTTTTCCTCCGATCAGGTGCTTATAGAGCCCCTAGTACGGTCTTCCGAACACCAGGGGCGGCGCCTACCTTACTAAAGCTCCTATGGCTAAGTGAGAGTGATAAAGCCCTATAGTCTGATTGCCTGGTTCGTTGTGGTGAGCACCTCCTTTGAAGGACCCAAAACTGGGATAAAGAGTGCTCAGGTTTATCCCGAACACCCCCTTACTTCTTACGTGGGGGCAGAAGCCGACAACTGGCCAACTCTAAGGTTTAACATATAAAACGGCCGCACAGGAGGGTAAACTTATATAACAGGCAATAAATAAATGACCTTGTTCAAACATTACAAAGGACAACATGATTGGCATTCATGGAAATATAATATCCTTGGTGCATAGCTCCGCTGCAAGGTAGGATCCTTTTAGGACACTCTCATAATATAATTCAGGCTTGCGGTGCTCCTTCCCCTCTGGTGGTCCTTCGGTCATCAGCTTTTCAGCATCCATCTTCCCCCAGTGCACCTTTGCGCGGGCGAAGGCCATTCGCGCACCTTCTATACAGACCGACCGCTTGATGACATCAAGTCGAGGGCAGGCACTCACTAGCCGCTTCACGAGCCCGAAGTAGCTACTTGGAATCGGCTCGGCGGGCCATAACCGGATAATCATATCCTTCATGGCCAGTTCCGCCGCCTTATGAAGTTCGATCGGCTGTTTCAGTTGATCGACAAAGGGCACCGGATAATTCGGTGCCAAATACTGCAACCAGAAGAGCTTATCCGCAGTGTTCTTTTCTTTGGCTCGGTAGAATTGGGCGGCATCTGATATGCTGCGGGGCAGCTCGGCAAATACCCCTGAGAAATCTGAATTCAAAATTAGAAACATAATTTTCCCCTCAAATACTTGCTTTACATGGCAAAAGCCTTACCCGCCGCGATCTTTCTCGCCTCTTGGATCCCCTGCAGGGCGCTTTGGGTTTCCCCCCGGGCATCGCTCGTGGCCTGATGCGCCTTGGTGAGTTCGGATTCTTTCTCCGTTAAACTCTACTCCAAGGTCTCGCATTTCTTCACGGCCTCTTGCAGCTCCTACTCAGCTTTAATAACCCTGGCCTCGTACTTCTCCCGAAGAGCCTGCTCTGTGGTTGCCTTTTTCTTGGCCTTGGCCACAGCCTTCTTAAGGGCCTCGACTTCGGTCACCATCCCTAGTGCAAATCATGAAGCCTATTTCATCATACTGAAAATTAATTCGCAATAAACGCGAACAAGACCTGTGCATACCTTGTTTATCTCCCAACTGCATTGTCAACAGGCCAAGTTCTTCTTATGCCCGCCCCAGACTTTGATTCAGTCCGGAGATCTCCGCAGTATGAGAGGCAGCAGTCGCTACAGACGCCTGCTTATAACAGAAGAGAAACAGATGTCATTCAATGAGTCTTCCTGCGAACATAAAATTTGATCC
Source organism: Triticum aestivum (assembly GCF_018294505.1). NCBI lineage: Eukaryota > Viridiplantae > Streptophyta > Magnoliopsida > Poales > Poaceae > Triticum > Triticum aestivum. The sequence continues at coordinate 432,365,063 of NC_057811.1, forward strand.
TCTGTCCGGCTTTTTTCCTTTCACCGAACAGTGTATCAGGGGCTACTATCCATACCATGACACTCTTCGAAAAACATACCTCAAAACCTTTTATAAGGCTGATACAGGCTCCATTCAGTCCACTCTCAGCAGACTGAATCTTCTCAATCACCGCACCCATAAGGGCACGGTGTTCATCGATGATGGAGGCGCTCTTCAGCGCCACCAGCAAAGCATCCGACACCTATGGTTGGACAGAGATTACCGGTGGAACATGCATGCCCCCTCCAACTGAGAGAGGCTGCCTGCTTGATTCTGGAGCCGTATTGGTCTCCGAAATTGCATCCGGCTGGGAGCCGAATTCAAGATGGCCCCTGCCGTCAGCTCCCATGGGAATTTTCTCCCCCATGTGTCCGGACCCTGAAGTTTGACCTCCAGGCGCCGCGTTCACGGTCTTTCCCTCTCCTCCTTGGCCGGGGTCCCTCTGGGATGAAGCCTCGGCGTTATTCACCTGTTTGGAGGAAGGGGCCTTCAGGGGCGTCCCGCTCTCCATAGCATCCGAGCTCAGCGAATCCTCTGATGAGGATTGTTTGGTACGGGACCTCGCCGGACTACAAAAAATATGGCTCAGGTTAAAATATTATGCCATGATGTGTCTGGACGCATAAACGTACTCGGATTCAATATACTCACGAATTCACCAGGGGCTGGGCCCTGGGATCCCATGCCGGGCCGCTGTCGGCGGCGGCAGTAGACTCCTCCGGAAGAGGAGCTTTTCCCCTTTTAGGCGACTCGGCCTCCAAGTGTGCGGAGGCCGTCCTCTTCTTTCTTCCCCCCGCAGGGGATTCATCTTCCTCCTCCTCCTCGTCCTCTTCGGAGGCGGAACGGGCATCAGAGCCTTCGGATATTGTGTCCGAAGTGCCGCGATGACGAAGGCCGCCCTGGGTCTTCTTGGCCTCCTTCTCGGCCGTCTTCTTCGGCGCCTTGTAAGGCGCCGGTACCAGCATCTTCATCAGAAGTGGGACGGCCGGTTCTTCGGGCAATGGGGCCGGACAATGAATCTGCTCCGCCTTCTTCGTCCAGCCCTAGGAGAGTTGTAGAAAACACGTTAAGCGCTTCCTTTGCGTTATGCGGATAAAAAGTATGATGACTTACCGAACTTGCAGGGCGGGACAGTTGGTACCCGCGGTCTTCGGCGGAGTCCGGCCATGATTTGCTAGACTTGAAGAGCACCTTCCAGATGTCTTTGTGCGAGGAGCCAAAAAGCTCTCGCAGGGTTTGGTGCTCGGCCGGATCGAATTCCCATAGATCGCAAGTCCGGTGTTGACAAGGCAAGATCCGGCGAACTAACATCACCTGGACTACATTGACAAGTTCAATGTTCTTGTCTCCCATATCTTTAACGCGCGTCTGGAGCACCGACAATTCATCGGACGAAGACCAGTTCAGGCCCTTCTTGTCCCAGGATGTAAGCCGCAGAGGGGCACCGGATCGAAACTCGGGAGTAGCGGCCCATTCCGTGTCGCGCGGCTCAATGATGTAAAACCACTGCTGTTGCCACTCCTTGACGGAATCGTTAAAGGTGCCTTTTGGCCATGTGACGTTGGGCATCTTGCTCACCATAGCGCCCCCGCACTCGGCGTGCTCGCCGCCCACTACCTTGGGCTTCACATTAAAAATCTTCAGCCATAAGCCAAAGTGTGGCGAGATGCGGAGAAAAGCCTCGCACACGACAATGAATGTCAAGATGTTGAGGAAGGAATTGGGGGACAGATCGTGAATATCGATCCCATAATAATACATGATGCTGCGAACGAACGGGTGGAGGGGAACCCTAGACCACGGACGAAGTGAGGGAGGAATACAACTCTCTCGTGGGGTTCCGGAGTAGGGACGATCTGTCCCGCCGTCGGGAGACGGTGGCTGATTTTCTTGGCCAGGTACCTGGCCTCCCGAAGCTTTTTGATATCCTTCTCCCGGACAGTAGAGGCCATCCACTTGCCTCCTGCTCCGGATCCGGACATTTTCGGAAGGCCTTTGTGGGCACAGAAGATGAACGCTTGGGCGCTGGAGCTCGAGCGAAGGGGAATGGATCGGGAAGAAGAAAGCGTGGGTGCAAAAGGGAGTCCTTATCCCCTTATAAAGGTTGCAGGGATCCTGCGCCTCCCCACTTGCCTAGTAAACCCGCTTATTCCCCAAGCGCCATAGTTGATGACGCGATCGGGTTACCCACACCCGTATTGATGAGAATCCCGTGATAAGGGGACATGATCTCTGCTTCGACAGGATGTACCAATAAAACCGCCTCGCAACACGAGCAGTGGCAGGCACAGGAAAAACGGTTCGTCATGACCAGGCCTCGGCAGAACGTCACGTTATGAAAAGCTGTCAGCAGATTAGATTTGTGGAAATATTATTCTCTCTACGATGGTATGTGGAATTTGTTTTGCAGAGCCGGACACTATCCTTGTGTTCAAAATCTCCTATGGAGTATTCGGAGGAGGAACCCGCCTTGCAATGCTGAAGACAATCTGCGCGCCGGACTCATCGTCATTGAAGCCTGGTTCAAGGGCTACTGAGGGAGTCCTGGATTAGGGGGTCCTCGAACAGCCGGACTATATCCTTTGGCCGGACTGTTGGACTATGAAGATACAAGATTGAAGACTTCGTCCAGTGTCTGGGTGGGACTCTCCTTGGCGTGGAAGGCAAGCTTGGCAATACGGATATGTAGATCTCCTCCCTTGTAACCGACTCTGTGTAACCCTAGCCCCCACCAGTGTCTATATAAACTGGAGGGTTTAGTCCGTAGGACAACAACAATCATACCATAGGCTAGCTTCTAGGGTTTAGCCTCTACGATCTCATGGTAGATCAACTCATGTAATACTCATATCATCAAGATCAATCAAGCAGGAAGTAGGGTATTACCTCCATCGAGAGGGCCCGAACCTGGGTAAACATCGTGTCCCCCGCTTCCTGTTACCATCCGCCTTAGACGCACAGTTCGGGACCCCCTACCCGAGATCCGCCGGTTTTGACACCGACATCATCCTTTGGATCGATAAAACCTTCGGGTTCCATCATATACAACTCTTCTTCCAGAAATCCATTCAAGAATGCAGTTTTGACATCCATTTGCCAAATTTCATAATCATAAAATGCAGCAATTGCTAACATGATTCGGGCGGACTTAAGCATCGCTACGGGTGAGAAGGTCTTATCGTATTCAACTCCTTGAACTTATCGAAAACCTTTCGCAACAAGTCGAGCTTTGTAGACAGTAACATTACCATTAGCATCAGTCTTCTTCTTGAAGATCCATTTATTCTCTATGGCTTGCCGATCATCGGGCAAGTCAACCAAAGTCCACACTTTGTTCTCATACATGGATCCCATCTCAGATTTCATGGCCTCAAGCCATTTCGCGGAATCTGAGCTCATCATCGCTTCCTCATAGTTCGTTGGTTCATCATGGTCAAGTAACATGACTTCCAGAACAGGATTACCATACCACTCTGGTGCAGATCTTACTCTGGTTGACCTACGAGGTTCGGTAGTAACTTGATCAGAAGTTTCATGATCATTATCATTAGCTTCCTCACTAATTGGTGTAGGAATCATAGGAACTGATTTCTGTGATGAACTACTTTCCAATAAGGGAGCAGGTAAAATTACCTCAGCAAGTTCTACTTTCCTCCCACTCACTTCTTTTGAGAGAAACTCCTTCTCTAGAAAGGATCCATTCTTAGCAACGAATATCTTGCCTTCGGATCTGTGATAGAAGGTGTACCCAACAGTCTCTTTTGGGTATCCTATGAAGACACATTTCTCCTATTTGGCTTCGAGCTTATCAGGTTGAAGCTTTTTTCACATAAGCATCGCAGCCCCAAACTTTAAGAAATGACAACTTGGGTTTCTTTCCAAACCACAGTTCATATGGTGTCGTCTAACCGGTTTTAGATGGTGCCCTATTTAACGTGAATGCAGACGTCTCTAAAGCATAACCCCAAAACGATAGCGGTAAATCAGTAAGAGACATCATAGATCGCACCATATCTAATAAAGTGCGGTTACGACGTTCGGACACACCATTACGTTGTGGTGTTCCGGGTGGCGTGAGTTGCGAAACTATTCTGCATTGTTTCAAATAAAGACCAAACTCGTAACTCAAATATTCTCCTCCACGATCAGATCGTAGAAACTTTATTTTCCTGTTACGATGATTTTCCACTTCACTCTAGAATTCTTTGAACTTCTCAAATGTTTCAGACTTATGTTTCATCAAGTTAATATACCCATATCTGCTCAAATCATCTGTGAAGGTAAGAAAATAACGATACCCGCCGCGAGCCTCAACACTCATCGGACTACATACATCAGTATGTATTATTTCCATCAAGTATGTAGCTCGCTCCATTGTTCCGGAGAACGGAGTCTTAGTCATCTTGCCCATGAGGCATGGTTCGCAAGCATCAAGTGATTCCAAAAGCCCATCAGCATGCAGTTTCTTCATGTGCTTTACATCAATATGACCCAAACGGCAGTGCCACAAATAAGTTGCACTATCATTATTACACTTATATCTTTTGGCTTCCATACGATGAATATGTGTGTCACTACTATCGAGATTCAACAAAAATAGACCACTCATCAAGGGTGCATGACCATAAAGATATTACTCATATAAATAGAACAACCATTATTCTATGATTTAAATGAATAACCGTCTCCCTGTTGGGGAACATAGTAATTTCAAAAATTTCCTACTCACATGCAAGATCATGGTGATGCATAGCAACGAGAGGGGAGAGTGTTGTCCACGTACCCTCGTAGACCGAAAGCGGAAGCGTTAGCACAACGCGGTTGATGTAGTCGTACATCTTCACGATCCGACCGATCAAGTGCCGAACGCACGACACCTCCGACTTCAGCACACGTTCAGCTCGATGACGTCCCTCGAACTCCGATCCAGCCGAGTGTTGAGGGAGAGTTTTGTCAGCACGACGGCGTGGTGACGATGATGATGTTCTACCGACGCAGGGCTTCGCCTAAGCACCGCTACGATATTATCGAGGTGTAATATGGTGGAGGGGGGCACCGCACACGGCTAAGAGATCAATGATAAATTGTTGTGTCTATAGGGTGCCCCCCTGCCCCCGTATATAAAGGAGCAAGGGGGGAGGCGGCCGGCCTAGGAGGAGGGCGCGCCAAGGGGGGAGTCCTACTCCCACCGGGAGTAGGACTCCTCCTTTCCTTGTTGGAGTAGGAAAAGGGAAGGGAGAAGGAGAAAGAAGGAAGGGGGCGCTCCCCTCCCTAGTCCAATTCGGACTAGTCCATGGGGAGGGGTGCGGCCACCCTTTGGGGCCTTTCTCTCCTTTCCCGTATGGCCCATTAAGGCCCAATACGAATTCCCGTAACTCTCCGGTACTCCGAAAAATACCCGAATCACACGGAACCTTTCCGATGTCCGAATATAGTCGTCCAATACATAGATCTTTACGTCTCGACCATTTCGAGACTCCTCGTCATGTCCCCGATCTCATCCGGGACTCCGAACTCCTTCGGTACATCAAAACTCATAATAGAACTGACATCGTAACGTTAAGCGTGCGGACCCTACGGGTTCGAGAACTATGTAGACATGACCGAGACACGTCTCCGGTCAATAACCAATAGCGGGACCTGGATGCCCATATTGGCTCCCACATATTCTACGAAGATCTTTATCGGTCAAAACGCATAACAACATACGTTGTTCCCTTTGTCATCGGTATGTTACTTGCCCGAGATTCGATCGTCGGTATCTTAATACCTAGTTCAATCTCGTTACCGGCAAGTCTCTTTACTCGTTCCGTAATACATCATCTCGCAACAAACTCATTAGTTGCAATGCTTGCAAGGCTTAAGTGATGTGTATTACCGAGTGGGCCCAGAGATACCTCTCCGACAATCGGAGTGACAAATCCTAATCTCGAAATACGCCAACCCAACAAGTACCTTCGGAGACACCTGTAGAGCACCTTTATAATCACCCAGTTACGTTGTGACGTTTGGTAGCACACAAAGTGTTCCTCCGGTAAACGGGAGTTGCATAATCTCATAGTCATAGGAACATGTATAAGTCATGAAGAAAGCAATAGCAACATACTAAACGAACGAGTGCTAAGCTAACGGAATGGGTCAAGTCAATCACATCATTCTCCTAATGATGTGATCCCGTTAATCAAATGACAACTCATGTCTATGGCTAGGAAACATAACCATCTTTGATCAACGAGCTAGTCAAGTAGAGGCATACTAGTGACACTCTGTTTGTCTATGTATTCACACATGTATCATGTTTCCGATTAATACAATTCTAGCATGAATAATAAACATTTATCATGATATAAGGAAATAAATAATAACTTTATTATTGCCTCTAGGGCATATTTCCTTCAGTTTCCCACTTGCACTAGAGTCAATAATCTAGTTCACATCGCCATGTGATTTAACATCAATAGTTCAGATCATCATGTGATTAACACCCATAGTTCACGTCGTCATGTGACCAACACCCAAAGGGTTTACTAGAGTCAATAATCTAGTTCACATCGCTATGTGATTAACACCCAAAGAGTACTAAGGTGTGATCATGTTTTGCTTGTGAGATAATTTTAGTCAACGGGTCTGTCACATTCAGATCCGTAAGTATTTTGCAAATTTCTATGTCTACAATGCTCTGCACGGAGCTACTCTAGCTAATTGCTCCCACTTTCAATATGTATCTAGACCGAGACTTAGAGTCATCTAGATTATTGTCAAAACTTGCATCGACGTAACCCTTTACGACGAACCTTTTGTCACTTCCATAATCGAGAAACATATCCTTATTCCAGTAAGGATATTTTTGACCGCTGTCCAGTGATCTACTCCTAGATCACTATTGTACTCCCTTGCCAAAATTAGTGTAGGGTATACAATAGATCTGGTACACAGCATGGCATACTTTATAGAACCTATGGCCGAGGCATAGAGAATGACTTTCATTCTTTTTCTATCTTCTGCCGTGGTCGGGCTTTGTGTCTTACTCAATTTCACACCTTGTAACATAGGCAAGAAACTCTTTCTTTGACTGTTCCATTTTGAACCACTTCAAAATCTTGTTAAGGTATGTACTCACTGAAAAAACTTATCAAGCGTCTTGATCTATCTTTATAGATCTTGATGCTCAATATGTAAGCAGCTTCCCCGAGGTCTTTCTTTGAAAAACTCCTTTCAAACACTCCTTTATGCTTTGCAGAATAATTCTACATTATTTCCGATCAACAATATGTCATTCACATATATTTATCAGAAATGCTGTAGTGCTCCCACTCACTTTCTTGTAAATACAGGCTTCACCGCAAGTCTGTATAAAACTATATGCTTTGATCAACTTATCAAAGCGTATATTCCAACTCCGAGATGCTTGCACCAGTCCATAGATGGATCGCTGGAGCTTGCATATTTTGTTAGCACCTTTAGGATTGACAAAACCTTCTGGTTGCATCATATACAACTCTTCTTTAATAAATCCATTAAGGAATGCAGTTTTGTTTATCCATTTGCCAGATTTCATAAAATGCGGCAATTGCTAACATGATTCGGACAGACTTAAGCATAGATACGAGTGAGAAACTCTCATCGTAGTCAACACCTTGAACTTGTCGAAAACCTTTTGCGACAATTCTAGCTTTGTAGATAGTAACACTACTATCAGCGTCCGTCTTCCTCTTGAAGATCCATTTATTCTCAATTGCTTGCCGATCATCGGGCAAGTCAACCAAAGTCCACACTTTGTTCTCATACATGGATCCCATCTCAGATTTCATGGCCTCAAGCCATTTCGCGGAATCTGGGCTCATCATCGCTTCCTCATAGTTCGTAGGTTTGTCATGGTCAAGTAACATGACCTCCAGAACTGGATTACCGTACCACTCTGGTGCGGATTTCATTCTGGTTCACCTACGAGGTTTGTAGTAACTTGATCTGAAGTTACATGATCATCATCATTAGCTTCCTTACTAATTGGTGTAGGAGTCACTGGAATAGATTTCTGTGATGAACTACTTTCATATAAGGGAGCAGGTACAGTTACCTCATCAAGTTCTACTTTCCTCCCACTCACTTCTTTCGAGAGAAGATCCTTCTCCAGAAAGATTCCGAATTTAGCAACAAAAGTCTTGCCTTCGGATCTGTGATAGAAGGTGTACCCAACAGTCTCCTTTGGGTATCCTATGAAGACATATTTCTCCGATTTGGGTTTGAGCTTATCAGGATGAAACTTTTTCATATAAGCATCACAACCCCAAACTTTAAGAAACGGCAACTTTGGTTTCTTGCCAAACCACAGTTCATATTGTGTCGTCTCAACGGACTTAGACGGTGCCCTTTTTAACGTGGATGCAGCTGTCTTTAATGCATAACCCCAAAACGATAGTGGTAAATCGGTAAGAAACATCATAGATTGCACTATATCCAATAAAGTACGGTTATGACGTTCGGACACACCATTATGCTGTGGTGTTCCAGGTGGCGTGAGTAGTGAAACTATTTCACATTGTTTTAACTGAAGGCCAAACTCGTAACTCAAATACTCTTCTCCACGATCAGATCGTAGAAACTTTATTTTCTTATTACGATGATTTTCCGCTTCACTCTGAAATTATATGAACTTTTCAAATGTTTCAGACTTCTGTTTCATTAAGTAGATATACCCATATCTGCTCAAATCATCTGTGAAGGTCAGAAAATAATGATACCTGCTACGAGCCTCAATATTCATCGGACCACATACATCTGTATGTATGATTTCCAACAAATCTGGTGCTCTCTCCATAGTTCCGGAGAACGGCGTTTTAGTCATCTTGCCCATGAGGCACGGTTCGCAAGCATCAAGTGATTCATAATCAAGTGATTCCAAAATCCCATCAGTATGGAGTTTCTTCATGCGCTTTACACCAATATGACCTAAACGGCAGTGCCACAAATAAGTTGCACTATCATTATTAACTTTGCATCTTTTGGCTTCATTATTATGAATATGTGTATCAATATGATCGAGATCCAACGAACCATTTTCATTGGGTGTGTAACCATATAAGGTTTTATTCATGTAAACAGAACAACAATTATTCTCTAACTTAAATGAATAACCGTATTGCAATAAACATGATCAAATCATATTCATGCTCAACGCAAACACCAAATAACACTTATTTAGGTTCAACACTAATCCCGAAAGTATAGGGAGTGTGCGATGATGATCATATCAATCTTGGAACCACTTCCAATACACATCGTCACTTCATCCTTAACTAGTTTCTGTTCATTATGCAACTCCCGTTTCGAGTTACTACTCTTTAGCAACTGAGCCAGTATCAAATACCGAGGGGTTGCTATAAACACTAGTAAAGTACACATCAATAACATGTATATCCAATATACCTTTGTTCACTTTGCCATCCTTCTTATCCACCAAATACTTGGGGTAGTTCCGCTTCCAGTGACTAGTCCCTTTGCAGTAGAAGCACTTAGTCTCAGGCTTAGGACCAGACTTAGGCTTCTTCACTTGAGCAGCAACTTGCTTGCCGTTCTTCTTGAAGTTCCCCTTCTTCCCTTTGCCCTTTTCTTGAAACTAGTGATCTCGTCAACCATCAACACTTGATGTTTTTCTTGATTTCTACCTTCGTCGATTTCAGCATCACGAAGAGCTCGGGAATTACTTTCGTCATCCCTTGCATACTATAGTTCATCACGAAGTTCTACTAACTTGGTGATGGTGACTAGAGAATTCTGTCAATCACTATTTTATCTGGAAGATTAACTCCCACTTGATTCAAGCGATTGTAGTACCCAGACAATCTGAGCACATGCTCACTGCTTGAGCTATTCTCCTCCATCTTTTAGCTATAGAACTTGTTGGAGACTTCATATCTCTCAACTCGGGTATTTTCTTGAAATATTAACTTCAACTCTTGGAACATCTCATATGGTCCATGACGTTCAAAACGTCTTTGAAGTCCCGATTCTAAGCCGTTAAGCACGGTGCACTAAACTATCAAGTAGTCATCATACTGAGGTAGCCAAACGTTCATAACGTCTGCATTTGCTCCTGCAATAGGTCTGTCACCTAACGGTGCATCAAGGACATAATTCTTCTGTGCAGCAATGAGGATAATCCTCAGATCACGGATCCAATCCGCATCTTTGCTACTAACATCTTTCAACATAATTTTTTCCTCTAGGAATATCTCCAAAATAAACACAGGGAAGCAACAACGCGAGCTATTGATCTACAACATAGATATGCTAATACTACCAGGACTAAGTTCATGATAAATTTAAGTTCAATTAATCATATTACTTAAGAACTCCCACTTAGATAGACATCCCTCTAATCCTCTAAGTGATCACGTGATCCATATCAACTAAACCATGTCCTATCATCACGTGAGATGGAGTAGTTTCAATGGTGAACATCGCTATGTTGATCATATCTACTATATGATTCACGCTCGACCTTTCGGTCTCCGTGTTCCGAGGCCATATCTACATATGCTAGGCTCGTCAAGTTTAACCTGAGTATTCCGCGTGTGCAACTGTTTTGCACCCGTTGTATTTGAACGTAGAGCCTATCACACCCGATCATCACGTGGTGTCTCAGCACAAAGAACTTTCGCAACGGTGCATACTCAGGGAGAACACTTTTATCTTGAAATTTTAGTGAGAGATCATCTTATAATGCTACCGTCAATCAAAGCAAGATAAGATGCATAAAAGATAAACATCACATGCAATCAATATAAGTGATATGATATGGCCATCATCATCTTGTGCTTGTGATCTCCATCTCCGAAGCACCGTCATGATCACCATCGTCACCGGCGCGACACCTTGATCTCCATCGTAGCATCGTTGTCGTCTCGCCAACTATTGCTTCTACGTCTATCGCTACCGCTTAGTGATAAAGTAAAACAATTACATGGCGATTGCATTTCATACAATAAAGCGACAACCATATGGCTCCTGCCAGTTGCCGATAACTCGGTTACAAAACATGATCATCTCATACAATAAAATATAGCATCACGTCTTGACCATATCACATCACAACATGCCCTGCAAAAACAAGTTAGACGTCCTCTACTTTGTTGTTGCAAGTTTACGTGGCTGCTACGGGCTTAGCAAGAACCGTTCTTACCTACGCATCAAAACCACAACGATAGTTTGTCAAGTTGGTGTTGTTTTAACCTTCGCAAGGACCGGGCGTAGCCACACTCGATTCAACTAAAGTGAGAGAGACAGACACCCGCCAGTCACCTTTAAGCAATGAGTGCTCGCAACGGTGAAACCGGTCTCGCATAAGCGTACGCGTAATGTTGGTCCGGGCCGCTTCATCTCACAATACCGCTGAACCAAAGTATGACATGCTGGTAAGCAGTATGACTTATATTGCCCACAACTCACTTGTGTTCTACTCATGCATAACATCAACGCATAAAACCAGGCTCTGATACCACTGTTGGGGAACGTAGTAATTTCAAAAATTTCCTACGCACACGCAAGATCATGGTGATGCATAGCAACGAGAGGGGAGAGTGTTGTCCACGTATCTTCGTAGACCGAAAGCGGAAGCGTTAGCACAACGCGGTTGATGTAGTCGTACGTCTTCACGATCCGACCGATCAAGTACCAAACGCACGGCACCTCCGAGTTTAGCACACGTTCAGCTCGATGACGTCCCTCAAACTCCGATCCAGCCGAGTGTTGAGGGAGAGTTTTGTCAGCACGACGGCGTGGTGACGTTCTACCGACGCAGGGCTTCGCCTAAGCACCGCTACGATATTATCGAGGTGTAATATGGTGGAGGGGGGCACCGCACACGGCTAAGAGATCAATGATAAATTGTTGTGTCTATGGGGTGCCCCCTGCCCCCGTATATAAAGGAGCAAGGGGGGAGGCGGCTGGCCTAGGAGGAGGGCGCGCCAAGGGGGAGTCCTACTCCCACCGGGAGTAGGACTCCTCCTTTCCTTGTTGGAGTAGGAAAAGGGAAGGGAGAAGGAGAAAAAGGAAGGGGGCGCCCCCCTCCCTAGTCCAATTCGGACTAGTCCATGGGGAGGGGTGCGGCCACCCTTTGGGGCCTTTCTCTCCTTTCCCGTATGGCCCATTAAGGCCCAATACGAATTCCCGTAACTCTCCGGTACTCCGAAAAATACCCAAATCACTCGGAACCTTTCCGATGTCCGAATATAGTCGTCCAATATATCGATCTTTACGTCTCGACCATTTCGAGACTCCTCGTCATGTCCCCGATCTCATCCGGGACTCCGAACTCCTTCGGTACATCAAAACTCATAATAAAACTGACATCGTAACGTTAAGCGTGCGGACCCTACGGGTTCGAGAACTATGTAGACATGACCGAGACACGTCTCCGGTCAATAACCAATAGCGGGACCTGGATGCCCATATTGGCTCCCACATATTCTACGAAGATCTTTATCGGTCAAACCGCATAACAACATACGTTGTTCCCTTTGTCATCGGTATGTTACTTGCCCGAGATTCGATCGTCGGTATCTTAATACCTAGTTCAATCTCGTTACCGGCAAGTCTCTTTACTCGTTCCGTAATACATCATCTCGCAACAAACTCATTAGTTGCAATGCTTGCAAGGCTTAAGTGATGTGTATTACCGAGTGGGCCCAAAGATACCTCTCCGACAATCGGAGTGACAAATCCTAATCTCGAAATACGCCAACCCAAGAAGTACCTTCGGAGACACCTGTAGAGCACCTTTATAATCACCCAGTTATGTTGTGACGTTTGGTAGCACACAAAGTGTTCCTCCGGTAAACGGGAGTTGCATAATCTCATAATCATAGGAACATGTATAAGTCATGAAGAAAGCAATAGCAACATACTAAACGAACGAGTGCTAAGCTAACGGAATGGGTCAAGTCAATCACATCATTCTCCTAATGATGTGATCCCGTTAATCAAATGACAACTCATGTCTATGGCTAGGAAACATAACCATCTTTGATCAACGAGCTAGTCAAGTAGAGGCATACTAGTGACACTCTGTTTGTCTATGTATTCACACATGTATCATGTTTCCGGTTAATACAATTCTAGCATGAATAATAAACATTTATCATGATATAAGGAAATAAATAATAACTTTATTATTGCCTCCAAGGCATATTTCCTTCACTCGCATCAAACAAGATCCAGATATAATGTTCATGCTTAACGCTGGCACCAAATAACAATTATTCAGGTCTAAAACTAATCCCGAAGGTAGATGCAGAGGTAGCGTGCCGTCTGCGATCACATTAACTTTGGAACCATTTCCCACGCGCATCGTCACCTCTTCCTTAGCCAATCTTCGCTTAATCCATAGCCCCTGTTTCGAGTTGCAAATATGAGCAACAGAACCAGTATCAAATACCCAGGCACTACTGCGAGCATTAGTAAGGTACAGATCAATAACATGTATATCAAATATACCTTTCACTTTGCCATCCTTCTTATCCACCAAATACTTGGGACAGTTCCGCTTCTAGTGACAAGTCCCTTTGTAGTAGAAGCACTCAGTCTCAGGCTTGGGTCCAGACTTGGGCTTCTTCATTTGAGCAGCAACTTGCTTGTCGTTCTTCTTGAAGTTCCCCTTCTTCCCTTTACCCTTTTTCTTGAAACTAGTGGTCTTGTTGACCATCAACACCTGATGCTCCTTCTTGATTTCTACCTCCGCAGCCTTTAGCATCGCGAAGAGCTCGGGAATTGTCTTATCCATGCCTTGCATATTATAGTTCATCATGAAGCTTTTGTAGCTTGGTGGCAGTGATTGAAGAACTCTGTCAATGACACTATCAACCGAAAGATTAACTCCCAGTTGAGTCAAGTGATTATGGTACCCAGACATTTTGAGTATATGTTCACTGACAGAACTATCTCCTCCATTTTGCAGCTGTAGAACTTATTGGAGACTTCATATCTCTCAATCTGGGCATTTGCTTGAAATATTAACTTCAACTCCTGGAACATCTCATATGCTCCATGACAATCAAAACATCGTTGAATTCCTGGTTCTAAGTCGTAAAGCATGGCACACTGAACTATCGAGTAGTCATCAGCTTTGCTCTGCCAGGCGTTCACAACATCCGGCGTTGCGCCTGCAGCAGGTCTTGCACCTAGCGGTGCTTCCAGGACGTAATTCTTCTGTGCAGCAATGAGGATAATCCTCAAGTTACGGATCCAGTCCGTGTAGTTGCTACCATCATCTTTCAACTTAGCTTTCTCAAGGAACACATTAAAATTCAAAGGAATAGTAGCATGGGCCATTGATCTACAACAACATAGACATGCAAAATACTATCAGGTACTAAGTTCATGATAAATTAAAGTTCAATTGATCATATTACTTAAGAACTCCCACTTAGATAGACATCCCTCTAATCATCTAAGTGATCATGTGATCCAAATCAACTAAACCATGTCCGATCATCATGTGAGATGGAGTATTTTTCAATGGTGAACATCACTATGTTGATCATATCTACTATATGATTCACGCTCGACCTTTCGGTCTTAGTGTTCTGAGGCCATATCTCCATATGCTAGGCTTGTCAAGTTTAACCCGAGTATTCTGCATGTGAAACTGGCTTGCACCCGTTGTATGTGAACGTAGAGCTTATCACACCCGATCATCACGTGGTGTCTCGGCACGACGAACTGTCACAATGGTGCATACTCAGGGAGAACACTTATACCTTGAAATTTAGTGAGAGATCATCTTATAAAGCTACCGCCGTACTAAGCAAAATAAGATGCATAAAGGATAAACATCACATGCAATCAATATAAGTGATATGATATGGACATCATCATCTTGTGCCTTTGATCTCCATCTCCAAAGCACCATCATGATCACCATCATCACCGGCTTGACACCTTGATCTCCATCGAAGCATCATTGTCGTCTCGCCAACTATTGCTTCTATGACTATCGCTACCGCTTAGTGATAAAGTAAAGCAATTACATGGTGATTGCATTTCATACATAAAGCGACAACCATAAGGCTCCTGCCAGTTGCCGATAACTTTTACAAAACATGATCATCTCATACAACAATTTATATATCATCACGTCTTGACCATATCACATCACAACATGCCCTGCAAAAACAAGTTAGACATCCTCTACTTTGTTGTTGTAAGTTTTACGTGGCTGCTACGGGCTTAGCAAGAACCATTCTTACCTACGCATCAAAACCACAACGATTTTTCGTCAAGTGTGCCGTTTTAACCTTCAACAAGGACAGGGCGTAGTCACACTCGATTCAACTAAAGTTGGAGAAACAGACACCCACTAGCCACCTGTGTGCGACGCACGGCAGTAGAACCAGTCTCATGAACACGGTCATGTAATGTCGGTCTGGGCCGTTTCATCCAACAATACCGCCGAATCAAAGTATGACATGCTAGTAAGCAGTATGACTATTATCGCCCACAACTCTTTATGTTCTACTCGTGCATATAACATCTACGCATAGACCTCGCTCGGATGACACTGTTGGGGAACACAGTAATTTAAAAAAATTCCTACGAACACGCAAGATCTATCTAGGTGATGCATAGCAACGAGCGGGAGAGTGTGTCCACGTACCCTCGTAGACCGAAAGCGGAAGCGTTAAGTAACGCGGTTGATGTAGTCGAACATCTTCGTGATCCAACCGATCAAGTACCAAACGCACGGCACCTCCGCGATCTGCACACGTTCAGCTCGGTGACGTCCCTCGAACTCTTGATCCAGCTGAGGCCGAGGGAGAGTTTCGTCAGCACGACGGCGTGATGACGGTGATGATGAAGTTACGGGCGCACGGCTTCGCCTAAGCACTACGACAATATGACTGAGGTGGAAAACTGTGGAGGGGGGCACCGCACACGGCTAAAGATTAACTTGTGTGTCTATGGGGTGCCCCCTCCCCCGTATATAAAGGAGGGGAGGAGGAGGCCGGCTGACCACAAGGGGCGCGCCAATGGGGGAGGAATCCTACTCCTAGTAGGAGTAGGTTTCCCGCTTTCCTAGTCCAACTAGGAGGAGAAGGAAGGAGAGGGAGAGGGAAAGAGGGGTCGCGCCCCATCCCCTTGTCCTATTCGGACTCCCCTTGGGGGGGCACCTCCTGGCCGCATCCCTCTCTCTCCCCTTAGGCCCACTAAGGCCCATAACTTCCCAGGGGTTTCGGTAACCCTCCGGCACTTCGGTTTTATTCGAAACTCTCCGGAACACTTCCGGTGTCCGAACAACATGGTCCAATATATCCATCTTTACATCTCGACCATTTCGAGACTCCTCGTCATGTCCGTGATCTCATCCGAGACTCCGAACAACCTTCGGTACATCAAATCACATTACTCATAATACAAATCATCATCAAACGTTAAGCGTGCGGACCCTACGGGTTCAAGAACTATGTAGACATGGCCGAGACTCATATCCAGTCAATAACCAATAGAGGAACTTGGATGCTCAGATTAGCTCCCACATATTCTACGAAGATCTTTATCGGTCAAACCACCGCATAACAACATATGTTGTTCCCTTTGTCATCGGTATGTTACTTGCCCGAGATTCGATCGTCGGTATCATTATACCTAGTTCAATCTCGTTGCCGGCAAGTCTCTTTACTCATTCCGTAATGCATCATCCCACAACTAACTCATTATTCACATTGCTTACAAGGCTTATAGTGATGTGCATTACCGAGAGGGTCCAGAGATACCTCTCCGACAATCGGAGTGACAAATCCTAATCTCGATCTATGCCAACCCTACAAACACCATCGGAGACACCTGTAGAGCATCTTTATAATCACCCAGTTACGTTGTGACGTTTGATAGCACACTAAGTGTTCCTCCGGTATTCGGGAGTTGCATAATCTCATAGTCATAGGAACATGTATAAGTCATGAAGAAAGCAATAGCAACAAACTAAACGATCATAGTGCTAAGCTAACGGATGGGTCTTGTCAATCACATCATTCTCTAATGATGTGATCCCGTTCATCAAATGACAACTCATGTCTATGGCTAGGAAACTTAACCATCTTTGATTAACGAGCTAGTCAAGTAGAGGCATACTAGTGACACTCTGTTTGTCTATGTATTCACACATGTACTAAGTTTCCGGTTAATACAATTCTAGGATGAATAATAAACATTTATCATGATATAAGGAAATATAAATAACAACTTTATTATTGCCTCTAGGGCATATTCCTTCAAATCTTATGCTCTTTTAAGGTATCAAAATCTAAATACCGCGTGGGTAGGATAGGATCAAAGGGTAGAGGCGAAACACCCACCCCTCGTGCTAAACGCGTGGCGTAAATTCCACCATAGAACCAACCACTTTTGGCGTTATGCTGAAGTCTACGTGCAACATTCGCTCCAAGGTTATAATTCCTTTCACCGGTAAGAGCGGTGTGAACGAGGCTCAAGTCTGGCGCACAAAGTATGCTACAATCTTGCTTGCCTACTATACATTTCCTGTTAAATAATGCAAAGTACTGAATTGCGGGAAAGTGAATGCTCTTTATTCTTCCTTGTCTCACTCCCCTATTTTCGCCGTAACAAAGGTAGCCAAGAAAGACTCATATTCAGCCTTTGGTGGCTCATCAAGCGAACCCCAAAATGGAAGTTTGCAATGGTAAGCAAAATTCTCTAGTGGAATAGTAAATGGGTTATCGTAAAGCATAAACGACACCCTATACTCACGTGGAAAATATTTAAATCCATTGACAAATGATTCAGTGAGAAGATGGCGTTGTTCACACTTATCTGAAAGGTAGGGACCGAGACCGACATTGTGAACATATTGCTCGAATTCCTCCTTAATGCCCACTTGCGTCATATACTCATCGCAAGGCCATAAGCATGTTTTGGTGGCAGCATCTCACGTGGAACTTTCACTTGGTTCAACATAAAGACCGGCGAGCAGAACTGTCACTAGAGGATGCCCCCGAGGATCGTCTCCTCGAAGAACTCCTTCCAAATAGGTTCATCATGTCCGCGTACAATTTTCTGAAAATAAAATTTTTGGAGTGACAAAACTTGTCAACAAAACTTTACAAAATTGATAGCAACTACTCATAGGGATACATAGAGGCCATAGCAAGCATTCAAACTACTTAAAACACTAAGAATTCAACATGCAAGCACATCTACAGCAGCACCAAGAGTAGCTAATTATTCAAAGTATAGACCACTAAAACAAAAACTAATTGGACAAATGGTGGAGTCACATACCAAGCAACAATCCCCCGAAACAGTTTCGGAAACGGAGCTTCGAGCAAAGAGATCGAAATCTGCGGGTTTGAGCTCTAGAACATGGGAGTGAGAGTAAGAGGGATTTTTTGGAGGTAGGTGACAATGTGGGATGAAGAGATAAGTGAGGGGGCCCACGTGGGGACCACAACCCACCAGGGCGCACCTAGGGGTCCTGGCGCGCCCGGGTGGGTTGTGCCCACCTGGTGCACCTCCCTCTGGTATTATTTGCACCAATAATTCTTAAATATTCAGAAAAAAATCATATAAAATTTTCAGGGCATTCTGAGAACTTCTATTTTTGGGTCATTTTTTTATTGCACGGGAAATTCAGAAAACAGAGATAACATGGCATTTTATTTTATGTAACTAATAAAAACAGAAAACAAGAAGTAGGGACAGAAGGTAGTGCTTACTAAATTCATCAACTTCATACCGCTCAAAAATGATTCGTTAATAAGGTTGATCAGGTCTTATTAACAACCACTTTCGATTAGCATGAAACCGAAGAACTTTCGTAAATCACTAAGTTACCTCAATGGGGATATGCATGTCCCCAACGATAAGCATTTCATTTCCTTTTGACAGTAGGTAGAGCTATTTGAAAACTTCCAATAGTGATTGTCGGAGATTTTTCAATAACATTAATACCATTCACTTGGAATTGTTTCTTTGGAAAGTGCACCATATGCTCATTACCATTAATATGACAAGTGAAATTGCTTTTATTGCAACCAATAACAGCCCATGCAGTATTCAAGAAGGGTCTACCAAGGATAATCGACATGTTGTCGTCCTCGGGCATCTCAAGTATAACAAAGTCAGTCAAAATAATAACATTAGCAACAACAATGGGCACATCCTCACAGATACCGATAGGTATGGCAGTTGACTAGTCAGCCATTTGCAAAGATATTTCAGTAGGTGTGAGTTTATTCAAGTCAAGTCTTTTATATAAAGAGAAAGACATAACACTAACACCAACTCCTAAATCACACAAAGCAGTTTTCACATAATTCTTTTTGATGGAGCAAGGTATAGTTGATATTCCCGGATCTCCAAGTTTTTTAGGTACTCCATCTTTGAAAGTATAATTAGCAAGCATAGTGGAGATTTCAACTTCCGGTGTTCTTCTCTTATTTGCGATGATGTCTTTCATATACTTTGCATAAGGAGGCATTTTCAAGATATCAGTCAAGCGAGTACGCAAAAGACTGGCCTCATCATTTCAGCAAAGCGTTCAAATTCTTCATCATCATTCTTTTTAGTTGACTTGGGTGGAAAAGGCATAGATTTTTTAACCCACGATTCTCTTTCTTTACCGTGTTTTCTAGCAATGAAGTCTCTCTTATCATACTTTTTATTCTTAGATTGTGGGTTATCAAGATCAACAGGTGGTTCTATTTCAACATCATTACCTGGTTCCTTTTCATTTGGTTGAGCATCTTCATGAACATCAACATTATCTTTTTCATTATCATTAGGTGGATGTTCATTACCAGATTGAGTTTCAGCATCAGATACAGAGGTTTCATTTTCATTATCAGGAGGTTTCTCTATTTCAGGTTCACTAGAAGCATGCCAAGTCCTATAATTTTTCTTCTTCTTTTTATTTTTAGAAGGACTAGGTGCATCAGTGTTTACTCTTTGTGAATCTTGTTCAATTCTTTTTGGGTGTCCCTCAGGATAAAGTGGTTCTTGAGTCATTTTACCTTCTCTAGTTGCAACTCTAACAGCAAAGTCATGCATATTCACTAGTAAAAAAAGACACATCCGTGACATTTTGGGCCGAACGAATTTTTTTTCTGTCATACATATGACACTTCTATGACGATAATTGTGACAAAACCCGGTATCATCATAGATGTGGTGGGCTCCTACTTCTATGACAAAAACTCATGACAAAAAAATGGGCTTTTCGTCCTGGGCGGGCCGGAGACGCAGCTGCATGACATTCTTTGGGCCGTCCATGACGGAAAAAACCGTGGTAGAAGCGAGGGGGAGGAAAATTTTGGGGAGTTCCCGGTTACGCTGGGAGGTCGGGGCCGAGCGATGCGCGTTTCTCTCATACACGTACGCGCGTGTGTGCGAGGCGTTGGCTCTAACTGAACCCGAGCGAGGCGTTGGGCTCTAACTGAACCCGAGCGATTGCACTGCAGGCTACGCGTTACTGAACCCGAGCGATCGATCAATGGCTGTTAACTGAACCCGATCGAGCGATTCCTTCGCTACTGCTGCTAACTGAAGCCGATCGATGCTGCCTCTGGGATGAACAGTGACCGTTGCGGGGGGGTTTGGATGAACAGTGAGCGGTGGCGTTGCCTCTGGATGAACAGGACCCCGTGGTGTGGTGGAGGGCTGGATGAACAGAAGACGGTGGAGGGGTGGTTGAACAGGACCCCATGGTGTCGAGGGCTGGATGAACAGTAGACGGTGGAGGGGTGCCCGTGGAGGGGTGGTTGAACAGGACCCCGTGGTGTGGAGGGCTGGATGAACAGTAGACGGTGGAGGGGTGCCCGTGGAAGGGTGGTTGAACAGTAGCCGGTGGAGTAGCGCGCGGTGGAGGCTGGAAGAACAGGAGCCCGTGGAGGCTGGAGGAGGTCGACGGTAGCCCGTGGAGGCTGGAGGAGGTTGACGGTGGAGATGAACAGTATCCCGTGGAGTCCCGTTTTGCGGTACGCCACACCCCTCCCGATGAACAGGACCCTCGTTTCGACCGTAGGAGGTCCGTTTCGTCCGTTTTGCGGTACACCACACCCCTCCCGATCAACAGGACCCCCGTTTCGACCGTAGGAGGTCCGTTTCGTCCGTTTTGCGGTACGCCACACCCCTCCCGATCAACAGGACCCCCGTTTCGACCGTAGGAGGTCCGTTTCCTCCGTTTTGCGGTACGCCACACCCCTCCCGATCAACAGGACCCCCGTTTCGACCGTAGGAGGTCCGTTTCCTCCGTTTTGCGGTACGCCACACCCCTCCCGATCAACAGGACCCCCGTTTCGACTGTAGGAGGTCCGTTTCCTCCGTTTTGCGGTACGCCACACTCCTCCCGATCAACAGGACCCCCATTTCGACCGTAGGAGGTCCGTTTCCTCCGTTTTGCGGTACGCCACACCCCTCCCTATGAACACGACGCATTCCGTTGCCTCCCCATGAACACGACGCATTCCGTTGCCTCCCCATGAACACGACGCATTCCGTTGCCTCCCCATGAACACGACGATGATGCTGTTTCTCCGTTTCGACCCAGCCATGTACACGAGCCCTCGCCGTACGTATGCGCGAGTAGGCGTTCGAGACCCTGCCCGTATGTACGTACGTGGCCGTATTTTCTTTCTTGCACCCTGGCCGCTGTACGTACGTGTACATGCTACATGCGCGCCTCTACTACGACACGTACGCGCCTCTACTACGACACGTGCGCGCCTCTACATCGACCAGTATATATGTACGTACACGTTCGCGACCAGAATGACAACGCTACGTACGCTTCGACCAGGTGGGTCCCGACTGTCAGGCACTTCCTTGCGTGCGAAGATGTAGCTGGTGGGTCCCAGCAGTCAGGGGGGCGAATCGGTTTTTTTGCCCGGACGCACTTCCTTGCGTGCGAAGGTGTAGCTGGTGGGTCCCAGCAGTCAGGTGGAGGAATCATTATTTTCCGCGTAATAAGGAGGCACTTCCTTGCTGCCGCCGTGGACCCAGCTGTTAGCCTCTCCACGTACAGTCCACGTCCGATGGAAGTCGTTCCTTGACCACGTTGACCACGCCGCGCCGAGAGCACCAGGGCGGTGGACGACGGCGAGGCCTAGGAAGGGGACGACGCGGAGCCGGTGAAGACGCGGCAGTGGATGCCCACGCGGAGAGGAGTATGAGGGTTCACTCGTTCGGCTGCGGTGTGAGGCTGCCGTCGCCGCAGGGCCTGGCCAGCGATGGGAATAGTAGGGGGCGGTGAGGCCTCCGCGGCAGCACAGCCGGCCATGGGAGGCAGGAGCAGGTGGCACGACCGGCGCAGCTTTGGGCGGCTGGAGCAAGAAGACCAGAGGTTGAAGAAGCACTACGGCCGTTGGATGGACATCCTACGGTCACTGGGGCTAGAATCGTTCATATTGACTAAGTTGACAAAGCCCTTCGTCCCCGTCAACTTAGTAGGCCCACGAGTCAGCCTCCCACCAAGGTGGGTTCCAGCTAGCAGGGGGAGTATTCATTTTTTGTGTGTAATAAGGAGGCACTTCCGGTGAGTCCGAGCTGAAGCGGGGGGAACGTTTCTTCCGCGAAATACGGTGGCCCGTCCAATGGGTCCCAGCAGTCAGGGGGGAAACTTTTTTTCGCGAAATAAGGTGGCCCGTCCGATGGGTCCCCGCTGTCAGGTGGAGGAATAATTATTTTGCGCGTAATAAGGAGGCACTTCCTTGCGGCCGCCGTGGACCCAGCTGCCAGCCTCTCCACGTACAGTACTCTTCCAATGGAAGTCGGTCGTTGACCACGTTGACCACGCCGCGCCGAGAGCACCAGGGCGGTGGACGACGGCGAGGCCTAGGAAGGGGCCGACGCGGAGCCGGGGAAGACGCAGCAGTGGAAGCCCGCGCGGAGAGGAGTACGAGGGTTCACTGGTTCGGCTGCGGTGTGAGGCTGCCGTCGCCGCAGAATAACAGGGGGTGTGGGTGAGTGGAAGGATGGCCTGGCCAGTGGTGGGAGTAGTATGGGGGCAGTGAGGCCTCCACGGCAGCACAGCCAGCCACGGGAGGCAGGAGCAGGCAGCACGACCGGCGCTGCTTTGGGCGGCTGGACCAAGAAGACCAGAGGTTGAAGAAGCACTACGGCCGTTGGATGGACATCGTACGGTCACTGAAGCTAGAATCATTTATATTGACTAAGTTGACAAAGCCCTTGGTACGCTCCAACTTAGTAGGCCCACGGGTCAGCCTCCGAAACGGTGCGCCCCAGATGTCAGGGGGAGGAATCATTTTTTGGGCGGCCGAAGCTAAGAATATCCGAGATTGAAGAAGAAGCACGACATCCGTTGGATAGACATCCAATGGCCACTGCTGCTAGAACCGTGTGTTGACTATAATAAGTTGACAAAGCCTTGCATACGCGTCAATTTTTTTAGGGGACGCGTCACTTAGTAGGCCCACAAGTGTGTGACAGAGAACTTATAGCCCATTTGCGATTTGTAAGAATGTACAACCCATTTTTGAATTCTAATGGAATTTACAACAGCCCATTTGCAGTTTGTTAAAAGTACAGCCCATTTTCTAGCAAGGACAACGATTAATAATTCCAACCAACCGTTGAAGACAGAATTCAATAAAATTTCCCACATTTTGATGGGATCCGAAATATTTTTATCCCGAAATTTCTAGTCAGATTTAATATAAATTTGTAATACATAAAAATCCAACGAAACATTGCGCGCGCAACAATGAAAATTTAAGATTTTCAAAATCCATAAATAATATTTTATAAACTAATTTCGTGTTTGGTGCATTTTTTAATAGTTATTGCCCAGTTTTTATAATTACATCCCATTTATTATTTTTAAAGCCCATTTTCCTGTTAAGCCTAATGCATCCCTCCTAGGAAAGATTTGCAGCCCAGCGGGGCGGAGAATAACAAGTTGACCTTGCCTGGGTATTCCTCAAAAAGACGTATAGCTGGGCTAGCCATTTTCATCTTGAAAAATTAGTATCTGGGCTGGATATCTGGCCTGGGCTAGACGGGCCACAGCCCGCCCAGTTAATACCCTGCTCTCCTCTGAACAACAACGAAATCATCGCCAAGAAAAACTCTGCAGTGCTCACGCCTCAAAAACACAAATACTGCTCGAGCTGCTTGGTCCCAGCTGTCGGCCGCACCTTGTGCAATTCTCTCGTTTATATTGACTACATAGGTTGACAATGGTGTGGGACCGTGATGTCAGGAAACCAGGAGAAAGCAAAAAAAATATAGTTGTACATAATAAGGAGGCACTTGCGTACGTACGGCTATGGCCCTAGTGGGTCCCTAGTGTCATCCAGTCAAAATAAAGTCATCTCCTGAATCCTCATGTTCGTTGATGATGTTAACAATGCTCGGCGCCACGGCGAGCGCAACAACTCGAAGGACAACGGAGAGGGCCTCGCGGGCCCTACGGATGGTCTGATACAGCGCCCGCTGCTCATTCAGGAAGCCAGGATCATCGGACACCTATGAGCACCTTCGAGAAACTGAGACGGCATGAAACGGTAAGGCCGCGCTTGGGAGCTCTGGTTTATTTCAAACCTGTATTAACATACAAGTGTAATTTACTCGTCATCGGAAACAACGCGTAAAATACAGGCGTAATGAAACCGAGGGCCCGAGGTCTGTAAGTAAAACTGGCGGGTTACGCGTGTAATTTGAGAGACCAGTGTATATTTTACGAGCACTGCTATATGGACGACATTACCAGACGATACATGCATGATGTGCGTATCATGCCATCCATGGGCAAGGCTGAAACAGCAGCTAACGGCTGGATTAGCAATCGTCCGAGTGTCGTTCAGCGTTTTTATCGTGTGTGAAGTACTTCCGATATTTTACTAGTCGAAATCGCCCAACCAAGCGCCTTCGCCCGAGACCATCTGCTTTAATTTACAAGCGTCAGTTTTACAAGCGGTTTTGGTTGGAAAACGACGATCCAATCACGGCCTAATATCATGAGTTGGTCGGAAGATCATATGGTTTCACGTCTAACCTACCCGACTTGTCGTATAGGCTATGAATGAAACATCAGACGATGAACTTCTTAAGCACGAAAACAACAGAAGAGGATGATCTTCTTAACAAGCAAATCACTGGCATGAGATCGACATGCAAAACAATACGAAGCATTATTCTTAGGAGGCACGGTGAACAGCTCGTGATGCCGCATGCCACAACATTCCAAGCTCAACTTTGCAATCAAACACAAGGCCTGGCATTACATAGACAATATTCAGAACAAACTCTTAACACAGGAATATCTCAGCAGAGTAACTATTTACTTCTAAACTGAACACAGGAATAGAAAAAAACACTCGACGCTGCTCACAGTAAGGGCATCCCACTCAAAAATACCAAATGCATGTCTTCTGGCTAACATCAATGAGCAAATTTTGACAAGGTTTTCCAATTCCAATATATTAAACTAACGTCTTCTTGCTAACATCAATGATTAAACTTTGACAAGATTTTCCATTCAAAATATGTAATGCATATGATCGTGGAGTCCTGTCGTAGCTTCTTGTGCTTGTTTGGGCACTTTTTGCCCAGGGCACTCCACGTGTTGTTAAATTGCCAATGGTCTCTGCAGACTAGTCATGTCACCGGTGTCTAATAATACTCTGTAAAGCTTCTCGGTCATTCCTTCTGTAATGTAGCGCAAACAGTGACTGCTTCTTTCTGCAAAGTGGAACGACCAACTCGACCCAGTAATGCAGCAGTTTGCCTTGGACACATTGGCTCCTTTTGTGCAGTTCAACTAAAATCGAAGTCGGAATAAAACCGAGCTTTAATTTTGATATCGCTGTAAGCAACAATAGGTATAAGGGAAACAATTACTGAGAAATAACGGTTGATGACTTGTACTCCCAGAAGAAAAGCATCTACTGATCTACTTTATCGTAATGGGAAACAAAGCAGGAGAGTAGCAATTCTCCATCAGTGTGATTCATTCATATTGTCTGAGACATTATCTTAACAATGCCTTGTTTCAACATGTATAAAGAACGACAAAGCAGAAAAGTACCATTCCTAAAACAATGCAACCGATTCATTTTAATAGAGACATTATCTTAACAATACCTTGGTTAAACATGTAGAAAGAACTACAAAGCAGGATAGTACCATTCCTAACAAGTGTTGGAGTTTTGAACTAAGATTCAGTAGTTAATTAATTCTGAGAGTGGCATTGCTTAATTTTACCAGCGGCATTAGATTAATGAAAAGCATAAACAGTTCCAGGGGAGAGTGGGCGCAACAAAGTATGTGCTTCCATCTACTTATAAAGGGGGTGATGCAGAGTTTGTTGTAACAAAGCAACAAGCATCATGTCTGGGTTGGTCCCATTTTTGTTCACTACTTAATGGGAAAAGACAGCAATACAATAGCTTCAATTCAACATTTATTTAAAACAGTACCAATACAAGTAGCACAACATCTCAAAGCACACTGCACAATCATGTGGATGAAGGCCTGTACTGACCTTTCATGAGACGGACAAGATAAAATACGAATCTGCCAACACGAATAGGAAATCCAATCTCGTTTTGTGCAGTTGCACTGAAATCAAGCAAAGTGTTTCGCGTAGCGAAGCAAAATGTCGCAATAGCAACAAGTTGAATAGATATCCCTGTTTAAACAGAGGCAAAAAAGGAATCAATTACTGGCTAATAAAGGAGGATGAAACATGCGGCCAAAAAAATGGTAATCCCGCCAATCCCTAACAAGTGTTGCAGTTTTGAAATAAGATTCAGTAGTTAATTCTGAGAGTGGCATCAATTACTGGCTTATAAAGGGGGTGATGTTGAATTTGTTGTAACAAAGCAACAAGCATCATGTCTGGGTTGTTCCCATTTTTGTTCACTACTTAATGGGAAAAGACAGCAATATAATAGCTTCAATTCAACATTTATTTAAAACAGTACCAAAACAAGTAGCACAACATCTCAAAGCACACTGCACATCATGTGGTTGAGACCAAGATTTGAAACAACTCGCCACGAAGACTGGAAACAAGTCTCGATCTCCTTTTGTGCAGTTCCACCAAAATTAAGCAAAGTCACCAGTGTGACATTCAAGTTGAACTGCACAAAACACTCTTAAAACATAAGTGTTTCGAGTAGCGAAGCAAAATGTCGCAATAGCAACAAGTTGAATCGATAGCCCTGTTTTAACAGAGGCAAAAAGGAAACAATTACTTGCCGATAAAGGAGGATGAAACAAACGGTGACAGAAAGAAGCATCTAACTTATCTTGGATGGAAAACAAAGTAGGACAGTAGCATTTCTAAAACGGTTGCATTGATTCATATTAACAGAGACATTCTCTTGAAACAACATTCGTTAAAAAATGTAATTTACTTTTAACAGTGGCATTGCTTCAATTTTCCGGCGGCATTCTTAGATTAACAACAGCAAAATAGCTGTATGGGACATGCCAGCACCATGTGCGTCCACACATATAAATGGGTGATGTAGAGTATGTAGCCAAGCAGCATATATGCGCTGGTCCCATATTTGTTCTCTTTGAACCTTCTTCCTATGTGAGGACAGCAAATCTAGTCCTGCACAAACTACCCGACCCCCTAGTTTCTTTCCCTTTTCAACAAAGAGATCGGTTCCTTACAGATGTGTGTACTGGGTTACCCCCTTTTTCCCTTTTTGACCTACAAAGCGGCTGGATAGCCAGCCCATACTACTTTCCGCCCCTCCTTTCCTCATTGAACCACGTCCTAGATTCTTGCTCCAGGCCACCGCACCCTTCTTTCCTCTTTGAACCAAGACCTAGATTCGACTACAGATCAAAAAAGATCCACATGCAGCTAGAGCAACGACGGTTTCAAAGAAACTTATACCTTAGGGTCGTCGGGATGTGGCAAGGCGTGCGGCGGGAGGCCAGATCTGCCCACACTACGTACGGCAGCAAGGAAGAAGGGGTCGGCGGCCCTCCCACACAGGCGCTGGGTGAAAGAGAACAGCGCAGCCGGCAGTGGATTGCCTCCCTCGCCGAAGGCGATAGAGTGAACGCTGCACCTCCTCCCCTTCCCGGTGCGACGGGATACGGACGCCTCCTTCACCAGCTGTGAGGGGGGAGAGAGAGACAATAGGCCAATGCAGTCTTGTTTAGATCTGGTGAAGAGAGGGTGAGAGACTGTGAATATAGCAAACCCTAGCAAATGAACGATGAGCCTCCATCGTGTAACATATATGGAGAGGGTGAGAAAGCGAGACGCGAGAAACTCTATCAAACAAGAGGCTATAATGGAGTAAAAAAATCTCTCCATAGCAGTGGTTTTAAATAGAATACGCGCGTTCCCGGAAAAAAGAAACGAAAACTGGCGGACAATTTTTTAAGGGTCTGTCTAGGACACATCTAGATGTGACATAGTTATGTCACATCTAAGTTGATGTCCACTCTGTTTGTGGTCTTTTTTTTTCCTAGTTTTTTTTGTTTCTTGTTGCTACATTATATACTTGTGGGAGCTTAGATGTGATATCCTTAAATAACATCTAGATGTGAATTAGACAAACTGATTTTCTAATGTACCAAGAAAGAAAACTCGATCAAAAACACGCCCCCGCTTCCAGGTCGCGCTAGTCGTCGCGCACACACACATAGACATAGACATGCATATCCGTGTTTGCGTAAAATTCCATTTCCATCTCCATCTCCAATCAAATTTGTCCAACTGGCACATTATTTACGTTGTTAATTATATACGCAGCAATATTAACGTACAGGATCTCTCGTTTGCGCACGTCCGGACCGCTGCCACGGCCGGTCATGCCCGGCCAGAGCGGACGCGACCTCTCACTGGCACCGGCATTGAAGCGGCGCGCCGGCCAAGAGAGCGTCGCCCGCGCCGCTTCCGGGTGCACGCGGCTGCTCCGCGTTCAAAGGTTGCAATAGCCGGCTACAACATGCATGTAAAAAGTTCTTGGGAGTTCGTGCTACAGCTAGTTGTCCTCCCCCAACTCGTCAATCTCTTCCAGTAGTGCTAGTACTCCATGGCGCGGTCCATCGACAAGCAGGCGGGAAAGTTATCGTATACTCGGTTTGTGATGAGTGGCATGCCGAGCGACCGTGTGGGGTCGAGCCGTGGAGGAGGGTGAGACACGAACACGACAGACGTGATTTAAACGTTGGTTTTTCTCGATGGCGCGATCCAACGAAACGAAACGTTGGTTTCTCTCCGTTTCCATTTTTTCTCTGGAAAACGGAAACTTTCCACTCCATTTTCATTCCTATTCCAAGGTTGCCCCGTTACAACATTCCATCAAATACAAAGGAAAACTAACACGCATGCTGATGCATCTCAATGATTCACAGATCATAGCCAATATTTACTTCACGACTAAAGAAAAAAGTTGTGAGAGCGTGTACGAAAGAAAAACTACTGATGGGGTCACTACGACTTAAACCCTAAACATGATTTAATTTCCTGGCCAGGTAGAACCTGTCAAAGGAAAGACGGCTGGCACCCTCGGATCATACGATGCTTTTGTGCAGTTCCACTAAAATCGACCTGGGCATCCCTGATGGCAAAGATATTGAAGAAGTGTGATTAGAATAATAGTACTGGCACTAGTTCATGAGACATAAACTCATCACAAGTAGAAGCCGGTAGAAGTAGAGAAAGATCGACATGGAGATGGAGCTACGGCAGTGGAGCAAGCCGGATCCAAAAGGAAGCTGGACTACCTGGGACGTCGGGTTGTAGCTAGAAGGGCGGTTGGGACGCGGCATCGGCCCATACCGCGGTGACCCCCGATTGGGACACACCGACTGTGGGTTTTCTCCCTTGCCGATGTCGACCGCGTCTACGCAGAACATTGTTCCCTTCCCCCGGCTGCGGGATCAGGCCCGTCGTTCTATGCTTGTGAAGAGAGCAACCTAAGCAACCAGGCTTGTAGCTTAGGCTCTTGCTAGTGTATATATAGTGGTTTTCTTTTTTCTCTCCATATCAACCATTTTATATTGCGTACGTGTCATTCAAGAGTGAAATGATGGTTGCTTCTTCCGACTAACTTACTGTGTGATTTGACTGCTCCTTAGTGGCCCCTACACGTACTCCCCCTACGTGTATGCAACAGTCACACGTACACATGGACGCAAAAACGCGCGCTACGCCCTAATGCATGCATGTCCGAGCACACGACGGAACACACACGGTCACGCTCAAGTGCTCAACCTACACGTGCATGCACACACATACTCAGTCAGGGTGAGCTAGTGACCGTACAAACACCGGAAAATATATATATTGAGCGCAATGAGCGTATTATGAAGTCCACTGACCGTATTTTTACAAATATACTATAGCGACCAGACCTCAAATGGCCTGTGCTGCTGTGCACCAGTGTCATCCCTGGATCAGTAATGCTGACACGCACAGTACAAATGGAGGATTTATAACAGAGTAGCAATCGCACACTTATTACATCGAATATCTCCGAAGAGATCAAGTATAATAAACATGGCTTAAGGCCATCTAATAACGATAACAGCGGAAGACTTGGAAGATAAGTGAGTCCATCAACTCCAGCGGCATCACTGAGTATAAGACCACGACCTAAGGCACCTTACTCGTCGTCTGAAAACTCTGCAACATGAAACGTTGCAGCCCGAAAACGGGTCAGCACATAGAATATGCTGGCAAAGCAACACATAGAGAGCAATGAACAATGATAAGGCTATACTATATGCATATATGGCTGGTGGAAAGCTCTATGGTTACAGTTTTTGCGAAAAGCCAATTTTATCCTACTACAAAGGAATAAATTTTATTTAACTATCATGGTGGTTGAAACATTGAGAAGGTACCTCCAACTCAATCCCAATTAAGTAACATCATTAACCCAACAAAATTAATTATAAGTATCACGGTGATGAGATTCAAATGATAATCCAGGTACTAGATACTCAAGTTGTCCATAACCGGGGACACGGCTAATCATGATCAGTTTGTACACTCTGCAGAGGTTTGTGCACTTTTCCCCACAAGACTCGATCGCCTCCGCTTGATTCTCGCACTGCATGATGTTTGAGAAACGGATGACCGAGACACAGTCTTTCAGAAACAGTCACTCTCTACTCTGGATGGACCGGTACACCTACTTTCCCCTACATCTGCTAGTCCACCTCTTCAAGAGATCCTGTAACCTACTCAGCTATGCTAGAGCCCATAATAGCTTGCGGCTGCACACGGAAGTTTCTAGCATGAATAATCTTATGATCCCTTTGAGCCTGGGTGGCGGACCTTATACATACAGACAACACTGGGTTCTCCAGGTGCCTCAATCCACCCAGATGTGAGTTTTAGTTGCCACCTTAAGTTGAACCATTATTAAACACTCACATCTGTCATGAATATCTCTCAAACCCAATCCACGTCTACGAGCATAGCATGGCAATAATAAAGCAACGTAGAAGTAACTCCCAAGGGTTTGATAAAGAACAGGTAATAGGTACTACCTCAACTACTTCCCAATACCCACAGTTTAATTAGATCCTAATCATGCAATGTGTTTGAGGAAATAGATCTAATGCAATAAAACTGGGTATGAACGGGGTATGATCAAAGTGTTACTTGCCTTGCTGATGATCCGCAAAACCTAGCGAGTCGAAGTAACAAGCGGCACACTCCGGGTACTCTATCGCAAACAAACAAGCATACAATCAGTACTCATCTAATGCACAGGTAAAACTCGAAAGAAAGATCCAACCAGAAAGTTCAACTTAAGAACTCCGGTTTGCAAAAAGAATCAACTCGAAAGAAGCAACGAAAGTCAAACGGCGAAAGAAAGAAACTTCGTTTGCTAATCTGGATCTAGGTCAAATTTTACTGTAGCAAAAACTTGTTTGAGTAGGTTAAACGGAAAGAGAATTTCGAGACGAAACTCTAGGCGCTTGAATCACCTGATTCCGATAAACGAGCGAAAAGTTAAACAGATTCGAAATTTCGATCAGAAATCGAATCTGAGAAAATAACGAGAAAATCCGACGAAAAAGAAAAACGGACGAACGGTTAAATAACGGACGTTCGTTAACAGAGAAAAACCGACGAACGCGTTCGTTAAAACGAACGGTTCGGTGAACGCTCGTAAATAAGAAAACCGAAAAAAACCGATCTAGGGTTTTTTTTAAACAAAAGGTTTTTTTTCAGAAAAACCGGTCAACTCGAACGGCAGTACCTCGGCGGGGCTCGCTCCGGCGAGGGCTCCGGCGGGCGGGGTCGGCGGCGGGGGGGTGCGGGGCTCGGGCGACGGTTCCGGCGGGCGAGGGGCGGGGCTCCGGCGCTCCCGGCGGCGAGGGGCGAGGCAAACGGCGGGCGGCGGCGGTGGCTAGATGCGGCGGCGGCGGGCGGCTCCTCCGGCGATGGTGGCGGCGGAAACGGAGGGGGGTGCTATCTATAGCAAGGGGGGTGCTAGGAGGCTTGGGGAAGGGGTCGGGCTCGGGAGGCGTGCGGGCGGCTGACTCCGGCGGCGCGTCGGCGTGCGGGAGGAGGAAGGCGACGGGGCGGGCCGGCCTGGCTTTGGCTGGGCCTCGGCCCAGTCGGGCAAGCGCGTATTTTTTTAAAAAATTGTTCCACGGAAAATATTGCATAGAAAAATAAATAAATATCGGAAAAATACGAAATAAATTTTCCCTGTCTCGTTAGAAAATCTAGAATAGGGTGAACATTTTAAAATCAAAAGTAAATATTTTGAAAACATGCATATTTTTAAATGCAATAAAAATTGCAAATAAAATCCAATAAATTCCAAATAATGTTTTTAACATTTTTCCTCCAGTATTTCAATATTTTTGGAGAAGTCATATTTTCTCCTCTCGTTTATTTTAAATGAAATATTTTTCCGGAGAGAAAAATAATTAAAATCCAAATCCTCGTTTGAAAAATCAAATAAGAAAATTCGAGAAAATCCCCAACTCTCTCCGAGGGTCCTTGAGTTGCTTAGGATTTATCGAGGATTTGTCAAAATGCAATAAAACATGATATGCAAATGATGATCTATGTATAACATTCCAAATTGAAAATTTGGGATGTTACAAACCTACCCCCCTTAAGATGAATCTCGCCCTCGAGATTCGGGTTGGCTAGAAAACAGGTGGGAGTGGTTTTTCCGTAGATCTTCCTCTCGCTCCCAGGTGGCCTCATCTTCTGTGTGGTGACTCCACTGAACTTTGCAAAACTTGATAACCTTGCTGCGGGTAACTCGGCTGGCATACTCGAGAATCTTAACTGGCTTCTCCTCATAAGTCAAATCACTTTCCAACTGAATCGCTTCCAGTGGCACAGTATCTCTCAGTGGTATCTCAGCCATCTCTGCGTGGCACTTCTTCAACTGCGAAACATGAAATACATCATGTACTTCAGACAATCCTTCGGGCAATTCCAGCTTGTAGGCAACTTCTCCCATACGTTCCAACACTCTGTATGGTCCGATAAAACGAGGCGCTAACTTTCCCTTAACTCCAAAGCGCTTCACTCCTCGAAGTGGTGATACTCGAAGATACACTCTGTCTCCGATTTCGTGAACTGTCTCCTTGCGTTTAGAATCAGCATAACTCTTCTGCCTGGACTGGGCTACCTTGAGCCTATCGCGAATCAACTTCACTTTCTGTTCAGACTCCTTAATCAAATCTGGTCCAAACAACTGACGGTCTCCAACTTCGTCCCATAACAACGGTGTTCTACACCTCCTTCCGTACAAAGCTTCGAAAGGGGCCATCTTCAAACTGGTTTGATAACTGTTGTTATAAGAAAACTCCGCATATGGCAAATTGTCGTCCCAACTTGATCCATAATCTAGCGCACATGCTCTCAACATGTCCTCCAAAATCTGGTTGACTCTCTCGGTCTGTCCATCTGTCTGCGGGTGAAATGCTGTACTAAATTCCAGCCTGGTTCCCAATGTTTCATGTAACTGCTTCCAAAACTTCGAGGTAAATTGGGTTCCTCTGTCTGATACAATGGTCCTCGGAACTCCATGCAAACATACTATCCTGGTCATGTATATCTTTGCCAACTTAGCACTGGTGTAAGTGGTCTTCACTGGAATGAAATGAGCCACTTTCGTCAAACGGTCGACTACAACCCATATCGAGTCATAGCCTGAACGAGTCCTGGGTAATCCTGTGATAAAATCCATGCCTATTTTATCCCACTTCCATTCGGGTATCGGCAATGGCTGTAGCAATCCTGCTGGCTTCTGATGCTCTGCCTTCACTCTCTGACATACATCACAAACTGCTACAAACTCCGCAATATCCTTCTTCATTCCGGTCCACCAGAAAGTATTCTTCAAATCCAAATACATCTTGGTATTCCCTGGGTGAATCGAGTACGGTGAATCATGGGCTTCTTGCAAAATCAACTTCCTGATCTCCGGATCATTTGGCACATA
Source organism: Triticum aestivum (assembly GCF_018294505.1). Taxonomy (NCBI): domain Eukaryota; kingdom Viridiplantae; phylum Streptophyta; class Magnoliopsida; order Poales; family Poaceae; genus Triticum; species Triticum aestivum. Next base: position 432,399,520 of record NC_057811.1, read on the forward strand.
TACACGGTCCTCGAACCATAAGGTATCGTGCTCATCCTCACGAAATCCCTTGGCTTTTCCTTTGCTCATCTTCTCCTTTATCTCTTCAATCTCCTTGTCTGTCTTCTGAGCTTCTCTGATCCTTTCCATCAAGGTAGACTGAATCTCCAATGTCGCTAAATAGCCTCTAGGGACTATCTCCAAACATAGCTCACGTATGTCCTCGGCTAACTCCTGAGGTAACTCTCCTGTCATGAGGGTGTTGACATGACTCTTGCGGCTCAACGCGTCTGCTACTACGTTAGCCTTTCCGGGGTGATAATGCAATCTCATATCATAGTCTTTGATGAGCTCCAACCATCTCCTCTGTCTGAGATTTAACTCCTTCTGCGTGAAAATGTACTTCAAACTCTTGTGATCCGTGTACACCTCACAATGGTTTCCGATGAGAAAATGTCTCCATGTCTTCAATGCATGCACCACGGCTGCTAATTCCAAATCATGCGTAGCATAATTCTTCTCATGGGGTTTAAGTTGTCGTGAAGCATACGAAACAACTCTTCCTTCCTGCATAAGCACTGCTCCAAGTCCTCGACGAGAAGCGTCGCAATAAACTTCATAGTCCTTGCGTTGATCTGGCAGAATCAACACTGGTGATGTAACCAATCGTTTCTTCAACTCCTGGAAACTAGCTTCACATTCCTCAGTCCAATTAAATTTGGTGTCCTTCTTCAATAGCTCAGTCATGGGCTTAGCAATCCTTGAGAAATTCTCGATAAATCTCCGGTAGTATCCTGCGAGTCCAAGAAAACTCCGGATTTCTCCAACTGTAGTGGGTGATTCCCAACTTGTCACTGTGTCAACCTTGGCAGGGTCTACTGCTATTCCTTCTCCAGAAATAACATGTCCAAGGAATCCAACTTCCTTCAACCAAAACTCACATTTGCTGAACTTGGCATATAACTGATGTTCCCTGAGCTTCTCAAGTACCAATCGTAAATGCTCCTCATGCTCTTCTTCATCCTTGGAAAAGATTAAAATATCATCAATGAACACCACGACGAACTTATCCAAAAACTCCATAAACACTTTGTTCATCAGGTTCATGAAATAGGCCGGTGCGTTAGTCAGTCCAAATGACATAACGGTATACTCATACAATCCATATCTGGTGGTAAATGCTGTCTTGGGTATATCCTGCTCTCGAATCTTTAACTGATGGTATCCCTGATCGTAGATCGATCTTGGAAAATACTTTAGCTCCTTGCAGGCGGTCAAACAAATCATTGATCATCGGCAGTGGGTACTTGTTTTTGATGGTCACTTCATTCAATCCTCGGTAATCAACAACCATCCTTAGTGATCCATCTTTCTTCTCCACTAGAAGTACTGGTGATCCCCAAGGTGACGAACTTGGGCGAATATAGCCTTTATCCAGTAACTCCTTGATCTGCTTCTTAATTTCCTCCAAATCCTTTGCGGGCATCCTGTACGGTCTCTTAGATATTGGCCCTGTGCCTGGCAAAAGTTCAATCAAGAACTCAATGTCTCTATCTGGTGGCATGCCTGGCAACTCTTCTGGAAATACATCCGGATAGTCCTTCACCACTGGTACTTCCTCCTGTACAACTCCTGATAAGGAATTCACTTGAGTCCTCTTCGGCATATGCCTGGATACATACTTGATCCTTTTTCCTTCCGGGGTGGTAAGCAAAATAGTCTTGCTGGCACAATCGATGTTTCCTCCATACAACGATAGCCAATCCATTCCCAAAATCACATCCAAACCTTGCGATTCCAAAACAATGAGGTCTGAGGGGAAAACATGCCTACCAATGGCCAACGGTATCTTAAAACATCCTTGGGTGGCCATATACTCTGCTCCTGGCGAGGTTACTAACATGGGGCTTTTGAGAACTTGGGTGGACATCTTAAACTTGTTTACGAATCCCCTTGATATGTATGAATGCGATGCACCAGTATCGAAAAGAACAGTTGCAGTAAATGACTTAACCAAAAACTTACCTATTACTGCATCAGGCTGAGCTTCAATCTCCTCCACGCTCACGTGGTTCACATGTCCTTTGTTGAACGGGTTCGGCTTCTTCCCAGAGCTTCCATTGCCATTTCCATTTTGGGCTTCGGGACAATCAGTTGCATAATGTCCCGTCTTCTGGCACTTGAAACAAGTAATGTGACTTAGATCTCTCTTGGTTGGGGTAGATGGGTTGGTGCGGTTCTGTCCGTTTCCTCCTCCATTCCCATTACCATTCTTGGAGCCATTATGGTTGTGCGAACTACCTCCTCCATGGGTATGCTGAAACTGTCCTCCCGGCTTCGGGGTAAATCGTGGCTTCTGCTGGGCTCCAGAATTGTACTTCCCTTGTCCATACTTCCTCTTGCGGTTTTCAATCTGCTGTTGCTTCCCTTCTATCATGAGAGCTCTATCTACCAGCTCCTGGTAGTTGTTGAAAGTTGCTACCATCAACTGCATACTCAGCTCATCATTCAATCCTTCCAGAAACTTCTCCTGCTTGGCTGCATCCGTAGCAACGTCATCTGGTGCATAACGTGCTAACTTACTGAAATCTTCCACATACTGGCCTACGGTGCGTCCTCCTTGGCGTAGGTTGCGAAACTCACGCTTCTTCATAGCCATAGCTCCTGCTGAAACATGAGCTGTACGGAAAGCTTGCTGAAACTGGTCCCATGTGACAGTGTCAATAGGGTGCGTGGCTGTATAATTCTCCCACCATGATGCTGCGGGTCCATCAAGCTGATGTGCGGCAAAACGCACTCTTTCCGCATCTGTGCATCCTGCAGTGGTCAACTCCCTTCCAACTTTGCGGAGCCAATCATCTGCAACAATCGGCTCGGTGCTACTGGAAAACACCGGCGGGTTTAGCCTTAAGAAACGGGCTAAGTGATCAACAGGTGGTGGTGGCGGTGGGTTGTTGTTGTTGTTGTTTCCTTGGTTCTGAACTAACACTTGCATCAAGGCATTCTGTTGCTGAATCAACTGGGTGATCTCTGGCGGGAAAACAAATCCGGTGTCGCGTCTCGGAGGCATCTGATAGGTTTAGAAAAGATGAGAATTAAGAATAGAATGAGGTCTAGAGAGAAAACACTACCCATATGCTCATGAGACAAATTCAATCAATATCACTCAATCAATCCAAACAAGGCAAAACAATCGATCTAACTAGCGTTACAAAGTGCTTGAGCTATACTACTAAATGGGGGAAAACTACTACTGATATGGTAGTCTACTAAAAATTCTGATCCGTTGAAGACTCCATGATGTCTGCTCCAGCTTCATCAATCCATTCGTCTTCACTTGGTTCCGAGTCGGTGTCGTCGATGATGATGTAGTTATCCGGACAAGTGCATTCGTCGACTTCTGCTTTTGGCACTGGATTTCCCACGAATGATCCAATCTTATTCTCCAGGTCGTCAATCTTCCCGACTAGTGCGTTGATTTCCTCCAGATAATCTTCGCGTGTAGTCTTGAGTTCTTCTTGGAGTTCCTTGATCTTCGTGAATGCCTTCTTCAGTTCTTCCTTGTCCGTGCATATCTGATTCTCCTGGCGTCGAATATGTTGGTTCTGCTCCTGGATGAAAGCTGCAATTGATCCATCCTTCTTGGTCTTGATCATCTCCCATTGCGCGTCTCGACGTCCACAAATTTGATAAATTGTATCCTTAAGCTCCTGGTGATAGACTTCTCCAATGCGTCCCATGGCGATATGTGCGGCCATGCTCTTCCCTAAGCTCCAAGTTGGTGCTTCGAAAACCAATCTCATGGGTTCCGTAATTGGCGCAAACGTCCTTCCTGGAATGATAACTTGAATCTTCCAGCTCTCCTCTTCAGGTAATGTGGCGTTGTAGGTTCCGGTGACGCTTGGTATTCCTATGTTCAAGTACTTGGTGACTTCCTTCAAATGTCGTCCAAACGGCGTGTCTTCATCCGGTTGCATGAACTTGCTCCTTGCATTCGCCATTCCTAAAAGAGTAGAAAGTGGAGAGGAGTCAGAAATGAGAAGAGAGAAGTTTTCTAGGGCTTAAGCTTAGTGGTCGTGTCCTATAGTCAGCGTGTGCTCTGATACCAACTTTGTAGCGACCAGACCTCAAATGGCCTGTGCTGCTGTGCACCAGTGTCATCCCTGGATCAGTAATGCTGACACGCACAGTACAAATGGAGGATTTATAACAGAGTAGCAATCACACACTTATTACATCGAATATCTCCGAAGAGATCAAGTATAATAAACATGGCTTAAGGCCATCTAATAACGATAACAGCGGAAGACTTGGAAGATAAGTGAGTCCATCAACTCCAGCGGCATCACTGAGTATAAGACCACGACCTAAGGCACCTTACTCGTCGTCTGAAAAGTCTGCAACATGAAACGTTGCAGCCCGAAAACGGGTCAGCACATAGAATATGCTGGCAAAGCAACACATAGAGAGCAATGAACAATGATAAGGCTATACTATATGCACATATATGGCTGGTGGAAAGCTCTATGGTTACAATTTTTGCGAAAAGCCAATTTTATCCTACTACAAAGGAATAAATTTTATTTAACTATCATGGTGGTTGAAACATTGAGAAGGTACCTCCAACTCAATCCCAATTAAGTAACATCATTAACCCAACAAATTAATTATAAGTATCACGGTGATGAGATTCAAATGATAATCCAGGTACTAGATACTCAAGTTGTCCATAACCGGGGACACGGCTAATCATGATCAGTTTGTACACTCTGCAGAGGTTTGTGCACTTTTCCCACAAGACTCGATCGCCTCCGCTTGATTCTCGCACTGCATGATGTTTGAGAAACGGATGACCGAGACACAGTCTTTCAGAAACAGTCACTCTCTACTCTGGATGGACCGGTACACCTACTTTCCCCTACATCTGCTAGTCCACCTCTTCAAGAGATCCTGTAACCTACTCAGCTATGCTAGAGCCCATAATAGCTTGCGGCTGCACACGGAAGTTTCTAGCATGAAAATCTTATGATCCCTTTGAGCCTGGGTGGCGGACCTTATACATACAGACAACACTGGGTTCTCCAGGTGCCTCAATCCACCCAGATGTGAGTTTTAGTTGCCACCTTAAGTTGAACCATTATTAAACACTCACATCTGTCATGAATATCTCTCAAACCCAATCCACGTCTACGAGCATAGCATGGCAATAATATAAGCAACGTAGAAGTAACTCCCAAGGGTTTGATAAAGAACAGGTAATAGGTACTACCTCAACTACTTCCCAATACCCACAGTTTAATTAGATCCTAATCATGCAAGTGTTTGAGGAAATAGATCTAATGCAATAAAACTGGGTATGAACGGGGTATGATCAAAGTGTTACTTGCCTTGCTGATGATCCGCAAAACCTAGCGAGTCGAAGTAACAAGCGGCACACTCCGGGTACTCTATCGCAAACAAACAAGCATACAATCAGTACTCATCTAATGCACAGGTAAAACTCGAATGAAAGATCCAACCAGAAAGTTCAACTTAAGAACTCCGGTTTGCAAAAAGAATCAACTCGAAAGAAACAACGAAAGTCAAACGGCGAAAGAAAGAAACTTCGTTTGCTAATCTGGATCTAGGTCAAATTTTACTGTAGCAAAAACTTGTTTGAGTAGGTTAAACGGAAAGAGAATTTCGAGACGAAACTCTAGGCGCTTGAATCACCTGATTCCGATAAACGAGCGAAAAGTTAAACAGATTCGAAAGTTTCGATCAGAAATCGAATCTGAGAAAATAACGAGAAAATCCGACGAAAAAGAAAAACGGACGAACGGTTAAATAACGGACGTTCGTTAACAGAGAAAAACCGACGAACGCGTTCGTTAAAACGAACGGTTCGGTGAACGCTCGTAAATAAGAAAACCGAAAAAAAACCGATCTAGGGTTTTTTTTAAACAAAAGGTTTTTTTTCAGAAAACCGGTCAACCGAACGGCAGTACCTCGGCGGGCTCGCTCGGCGAGGGCTCCGGCGGGCGGGGTCGGCGGCGGGGGTGCGGGGCTCGGGGGGGCGGCGGCGAGGGGCGGGCTCCGGCGCTCCGGCGGCGGGGGCGAGGCGCGGGCGGCGGCGGGGCTAGATGCGGCGGCGGCGGCGGCTCCTCGGCGGGTGGCGGCGAAAACGAGGGGGGTTATATAAGGAGGGGGGCTAGGGGCTTGGGAAGGGGCGGGCGCGGGGCGTGCGGGCGGCGGACTCCGGCGGCGCGTCGGCGTGCGGGAGGAGGAAGGCGCGGGCGGGCCGGCGGCTCGGCTGGGCTCGGCCCAGTCGGCGCGCGTATTTTTTTTTAAATGTTCCGCGGAAAATATTGCATAGAAAAATAAATAAAAATCGGAAAAATACGAAATAAATTTTCCCCGTCTAGTTAGAAAATCTAAAATAGGGTGCACATTTTTTAAATCAAAAATAAATATTTTGAAAACATGCATATTTTTAAATGCAGTAAAAATTGCAAATAAAATCCAATAAATTCCAAATAATGTTTTTAACATTTTTCCTCCAGTATTTCAATATTTTTGGAGAAGTCATATTTTCTCCTCTCGTTTATTTTTTTTAAATGAAATATTTTTCCGGAGAGAAAAATAATTAAAATAAAATCCTCGTCTGAAAAATCAAATAAGAAAATTCGAGAAAATCCCCAACTCTCTCCGAGGGTCCTTGAGTTGCTTAGGATTTATCGAGGATTTGTCAAAATGTAATAAATCATGATATGCAAATGATGATCTATGTATAACATTCCAAATTGAAAATTTGGGATGTTACATATACAGTGACAGACAGTGTATTTATCTCGTTTGAAATTAAGCCATATTAACCGGAGAGGAGGCAGTATGGACTAGCATTACTTTGTTGTGTCCCGTCAACTTGCCGAACGAGAAGGTTGCAGGATGGGAGAAGCTTGCGCGCGATGGCTCGCAAGACAAGGAGAAACTTTTGACTAATGCAAGCTCTCCCTCGCTCAGGCGGTGGACGTGCAACAGTTAATTCGGTGTCAGATTGCCAGAAGCATACACTATACTACTAGTGCTATTATTGTTCGACTTACCGAATAGGCGAACAGCCAAGCGCAAAGTTTACTAGTACTACTACTATAGTCTATAAAGGTACGTACTATACTAGTACTAGGAACCGGATGGAGGAGCGTCTGCACTCTTATTATAATTTTAAAATGTGATAAAGCAATCTTCAACACATTTGGTTCTCTTCGAGGGTTCTCGCATGTGATAATGGAAGTTGATTGCATGGAACACTCGCCACAATTCTCGCTTAATTCTGGCTCATATCCTGTTACAAATAGTAGCGCTCGGTAATATTTCCTCTTTTTTTGTTATTCAACATGTAAACAGGTCAGCAAACCTTGCGGCGCATCTTCGTGCGAACCGTGCTTGCTGCACTTTGAATGTGGTCGAGAGCTGGCTTGATGAAACACCTCGCTTCCTACTTCTTTTTTTGCGGGGTACCTCGCTTCCTAGTGACCAGTGTCTTGGCTGATCGTCCTAAGAATGCTTATATATGAATAAAGCTCTTTCATTTAGCCGCAAAAAAGATTAAGCCATATTAACCGGAAAGGAGGGAGTATGGACTAGCACTACATTTTGGTGTGTCCCGTCAACTCGCAGAACGAGGAGAAGCTTGCAGGACAAGGTGAAGCTCGCTTACGCCTTTTGACTAATGCAACCTACCCTCGGTGGACATGCATCAGTCCATTCGGTGTCAGATTGTCAGAGGCATACACTGTAGTACCCAACATGCGGAGTACCATCATTGTTCGACTTCACGAAGAGGCGAAGAGCCAAGCGCAGTAGTACGAGTAGTACTACTACTAGAACCGCATGGTGGAGCGTCTGTACTCTTATTTTTTATCTCTGATAAAGTACACGTTTATTCCGGAGAAGGGCGGAAAACGGCAGCCCAAAATGTAATGAATGATATCGATCAACCAACCATGCTCGAATATATCTTGGCCTCCGTGTGAGCCCGTATGTGTGTTCTCGCTCCTCGTCTCTCTCAAGGAACGGCGGGTTGGCTCTTTGCCGTCAATTGAGATCGGTTTGCCCACACTCTTGTCCCTCATGTCCCACATGTCAGTGATATGCCAAGAGGAGGTGCGTTGACCGACTGGCCATACGCGTACTTGGTTTTGCACCTTCATACTACTCCTCCCTCGGTCACAGTTTACAGGGCGCGCTTCATTATGATGCATTTCTCTCAATGCATTTCCACCACCAGAGAGACTTTAAACGCGTTTGGTTTAATGCTCAATTAATTAGGGCGTGGTAACCGCAATCAAGTCCACAATTTTCTCTCCATGTACTGTACTACTACGGAGTAGAGTAAGTGCATGCATGTGTGTACCCGGGGTGGAAGCACTGCATGCATGTGTGTACGCATTATTCCCTCTAGTAATAGACGCCGTGCTATAACTACCAATGCTATTTTTCAGGCCGATCGCTAGTCGCCTTGGTCCCACAGATTTTTTTCTTTTTCTGAAGCGTGTTGTATAAACAGTGACGGATGGAGTGGTATGAGCGGATTCAAAGAAGAGCGTATTGATGGTTGCTTCTTCAGAGCAACTTACAGTGGGAAAGGTGCGGCTTATGATTTGACTGCTCATTACTCACTATTAATGCGGCGCAATGACCGGGCTGAGTCTCCCATGCGGTTGTGCACTACCCCCTCGGTTCTTAAATATACTCCGGAGTATTTGTCTTTCTAGAGATTTCAACGAGTGACTACTCAAATATTTGTCTTTTTAGAGATTTCAAATGGACTGGCACATACGGATGTATATAGACATATTTTAGAGTGTAGATTCACTCATTTTGCTCCGTATGTAGTCACTTGTTGAAATCTCTAGAAAGACGAATAGAATATTTAGGAACGGAGGGAGTACACATACGAAGGAAAATGAGTGAATCTACACTCTAAAATATGCCCGTTTGAAATTTGTAAAAAGACAAATATTTAGGAACGAAGGAGTATAATTTTGTGCATGGCACATGGACCCGGATGATGAAGAGGCTTCTGGCAATGCTATCAAGCTTCCATCATTTGTTTACATAATTGACGTACTATACAAATAATTTTCCAGCGACATGAAATTGTACAATGGTGTGAGCTTTCAGCTTTTGTTTCGCGTGTCTTGCCATCGATGCTCTTTCGGAAACAATAAAAAACTAACTTCCTTGCTAATGCATGTCAATTATTAGCAGATCAGAGCTAATAATTACATCACAACTGAAGACAAAGTTGTGAGAAGGTGTTAAATTAAAATTGATCCATGCTTTCATTGGCAGCAACGTCCCCCCAGCTCTGTCTAAATCAACAAGGCATGTTGGGAAAAAAGTAGCTGTCTGGAGCATGCAACATTCCGATCATTTTGTGCAGTTCCACTAAAATAGAGCTGAGCGTCCCTGTTCCAAAGATATTAAGTGTGATTACGATAATAGAGGACTGCTGATGAAACAATAAACACACAAATAGAAGCCGGTCACCTTTGCAGTCTCTCTTAAGACTAACTAGTTGGAGAAGATTAGGCTCGGAGTTGGATGAGGAGGATAGAGCAAAACCAATCTCCCTTTGTGTAGTCACACTGAAATGTAGAGACGTTGCCTGTGTGACATTTTAGTACAACTGCACAAAATACTCTTAAGAAAAAAGTGATTTGTGCAGTTCACCAAAAGGTCGCAATAGCAACGAGTAGAAAGGAAACAATTACTAGCCAATAACAGTTGATGACACATGCGACGACAAAAAAGAAGCATATTCCTTGTCCTAAGGGAAGATAACAACACGTTGTGTTTGTCTAAAACGGTGTGAGGACGAGAATGCAATATGGAAAGTACGCCGGACGAGCTACGTTTTGGGCAAAGAACTATGGAAGATCCACATGCAGCGACGTGGGAAGACGGGCAGTGGAGCAAGGCCGGAGGGGATACCTGGAGGTCGTCGAGATGTAACTAGGAGAGCGGCGGCGGGCGGAATCTGCGAGCAGGTGGCATAGGCCCTGCCGCGCCGGAGCTTGGTCAGAGAGAACGGCGTGTACCGCAGATCGGGACGTGCTGCCTCGGCGCCGTCAAACGGAGAAACGATGCACTTCCTCCCTTTCCCCCGGCGGACGGGATGCGGCCGGATCAATGACCAGCGGTGAGAGAGAGAGGCCACCGCACTCCCTTTCCCCCGGCGGACGGGATGCGGCCGGATCAGTGACCAACGGTGAGAGAGAGAGAGAGGCCACCGCAGCCTTGTGTGAGATACTCTGAAGAGCGACAAACCAGGCAGGCAGGCTCCATTGTATATAGTGAGCGGACTACCTTTTTCTCCATAAAAATTGTTTTATATTATGTGTACGTGCCATTGAGCGCTATAACTTTATTTAAAAATAACGCGGCAACGCGTCAAGTCGAACTTTGTTTCGTGCACGCGTGGTACACGACCTCCCTAGGTAAACAACCGCTATAGGCGTTCAAATTAGCACGTGGGCTGCCATTTCGTAAAGAAATGAGCTCCACCGTGTACCCGCGCGGGTGTGGCTGGGCACGAAGCGTGAGTACGTGCACGGTGCACCTATTCTCTTCTTGTATACGTACACCACCTACGTGGGGTTGTGTGAGAGAGATACAAACCTAGAGAGATATAGTGTGTGGGTTCTTGAGAGTTTTTTTGGGGGGGGGGTCAAACAAAAAATGTAACATATGCAATGTGTGTGAAATAGAGTCCTGGATATAACATATATATAGAAGAGAGTGGAGGTATCATCGGCTTGAGGTGTCCATAGAATCGAAGAGAGGGATGATGTGTGTGTGTGTGTGCGCGCGATCGATAAAGAGTGCCATCGAATTTGTGTGTGCCCACGTCAAAGATATAGAGTGGCTGGCCTACTGGAACGTGAGATGGGACATGTGCAGTTTGTCTCTGTGGCATGGATACCTACCTGCAGCGCTCGACTATCGGTGTGTGGTGGGGGAAGAGGGAGGCCCAATTAACTATAGAGGTACAATGGCTGGTATATGTGTGGAGGAGGAGAGAGGCCTACCTCATGTATTAAGGAGATCGATCTGCCTCATGTATTAAGGGAGATCGATCGGCATCCATGCATATGTGCAGGAGAGGAATAAGGTTGGGAGAGAGACAGAGCTAGAGTGTTGGAGGGGGTGGTAGTGGAGTTGCTTCTAACAAATGGTGGGATAGGCTTGCTAGACAAACGGAGGGCACGCCCGCAATATCAATAAGAGAGGAGATGGCTGCTTGTTGTCTGTGCACGTGCGTGTGAGAGACGGGTCAGGAGGCATGCACGAATGATGAGGGGGACGATGTGGCTGTGGTAAGCAGACGTAACTACATAGGAAGATCAATCGCCCTTTGTTAGAGAAAGGAGAGACATAACTTGTGAGGTACGTCGATCGATGGGGGGGTAGTTAAAGTCGATCTAGGTATATGTTGGGAGATCGATCGGTATACATGCATGTGTGTGTTAGAAGCAAATGAGGCACGAGGAGAAGGATAGAGAGAGAGGGATGCATGTAGGAGGTGGTACGAGAGGCATACTATATCGAGGGGGGAGGAGTGTGCGAGTACGAGAACGATGAAAAGAGTGGTGGGAGTGAGGCATGGACGGTGACAAGAGAAGAGGGGAAGCTTGTGTTTGTGCTAGGCACACCTGGCTAGAGAGGCATATCGATCGATGTGTGCCGTAAAGAAGGAGCTGGGGGGCCTACACACACCGTGGGTGAACGACCTAAAGTGAAAAGACGAATTTGCGCGATGGAGCTAGAGAATGCTGAGGGAGGGTGAGAGGGATGCGGGCGTGTGCATGCACAAGAGAAAGTTAGCGCTAGCTACAAAGATAAGAGGGTTGTGTGGGTGTAAAAGACGAATAGAGATCATATATACTTCATTATAAAAAGCGAATTCGGATATTTGAAGAATTTATCATAGTGTTTCAAACCGACGCATGTGTGAATATATATAACGGTGATACACATGGTGTGGTTATGAACATGTTATACTACATTTAATATATTTTATCTCTACTCTTATAAAAAACGGAGTTGTTGATGATGGTGTGCCTGCCATCCTGCATTATAGGCCGTCCGATTTATATCTGGCGGATAGCAAGGAAACTATGATGGTTGAAGTTGGCAACAATCATGATTGTAGATTCTTATTGAAATAGAGAAACGAATTCAAATTTAGTTCGAATTGCAGCGGTAGTATAGACATTTGGAATGCACTAAAATGTTGGTATGAGTAGGTTACATGCATTATACAGCAAGCGAAAAAATTTAATCGGACATAACATGGATTCATACTCCCTCCTTCCATCTATATAGGGCGTAATGAGATTTTTAAGACCGCCTTTGACTATTGACAAGATTAATAGTACATGACATGCACAATGTGAAAATTATATCATTGAAAGAACCTTTCACAGACGAATTTAACGGTGTGCTTTGTGTAAGTTGCATGTCATATATCATTGCTCTAATATTTGGTCAAAGTTAGCATCAAAAAACGCATTAGGCCCTATATAGATGGAAGGAGGGAGTAGCTTTGAATAGCATTTGTATAGTAAAACGGGGCAAGACTCTCTCTTTGTGTGGTGTGAATAGTTTTATTTTTTTCGTTTTCTTTTTGGTTGAGGGAAGTGCGAATTGATTTGGTACGTACAAGTACAATATTACTACACGTTAGGCTTGTCCCTAAAATTCAACCTGCGTCTTGTTATATCCCGAAAATTCAGATATCGTGCTCCCAAAACTGGCGCCTTCACAACACGCGCCTTGCTATCCCGAAATTACAACGCGCGCGAAAACTCCCTCCAGCTGCCAAATCCCGACACGCGAAATCCCCCTTCTAACCCTGAGCCGAAAGGGCCGCTAGTTCAAATCGGTGGGGGGTACTTTTGTAACACACCCTACATTTTGGACAAGCGCATCCCTAAGTCATGCTTCACCCCCTCCCATCGCCCCTTTTCGCCATTCGAAATCCCAGGCCGCCATAACCTCTCCGCTCTAGCCGCGAAACCCCACCCTCCTCCGTCCGCCACGTCACCGCTGCCCAGCCGGAGCCTCTTCCCCGATGACGTCGTCCATCGCAACAGCTCGACGTCCCTTGTCCACCTCCCCGGATGAGGATCCATCGTCCATCTCGCCGTCCCGCCGGTTCAGCCGCCCCGTCCTCCACCTCCAAGGAGCTGCTCCAACGATCGCCTCGTCTATCGCGGCTGCTCCATCCCCACAGCACCGCCTTAACCTGCTCCACCGGAACCGCAGCATCCTCACCGACTCCTCAGACGAAGCCGAGGCCTACTCGGTGCCACCAAAGAGGTTGTACACTCATTGCATTGCACCTTCTCCTTAAATCGACCTCCCGGCGCTGACAGTGCTCCATCCCGCACCCCCATGGAGCGGCTACCTTGAAGCCGGCGCCGCGGGCGACATCTCCACGACGGCTCTCCCCCAGTGCGAGGCCCCTTCGGCGGCGGCGTCCATACCAGCCGGATCTGCTGCTGTTGCTCCAGCTCTCGCTCGCGCTGCTGCTGCTCCGACTCTCGCTCGATCGCTCGCTCGCCCAGCTGCTGCTGCTGCTCTCCCTCTCGCTTGTGCTGCTGCTCTACTCCGATTAAGCAACACTTCAGTCGACTGAATCGACTTTTGGGTCAGTCGGTTTTCAGGGGTTGGGGGGCTCGCCGGAGGTAAGGAAGAACCACCCGCAGCGGGGACGGGTGCTCGCCGGAGAGGTACCCCACTATCTATCTTAGGGTTCAGGGTGGGGGCGCGGGGGGCCTAGAGGGCTGGCCGGGGCGGCGGTGGCGAGTTGTTTCGGGGCGGCGAGGCGGCGCTGGGGCCGGCGGTTCGGCCGGTGGTGGCTGGCGGCTCAGGGGGTGCAGGTTGAGATGAACTACAGGCCCTCCCTAAACTACATGTCAAGTGCCTCTCTGCTACCATTGCGTTCAGTTTCGACAGTAGCATTCAGATTCCACAGTAAATTTCAGTTTCGACAGTTAAGTTCAGAGTCAACAGTTTTTACCTCATCTGTTGTAGTTAGGTGGTTTTTGGTGATGTTAATTTTACATCCATTTTACATCATCTATTGGAGATGCTATTAGAATCCCACTTGAGATTGACGATGTTTGTCTTGTGCTGCTTCAGCCTTGACGTCTTACGGCTCACCGGAGCTGCTCCAACGACAGAACGATCCATCACAACAGAGCAGTGCCCTGGACGCCGTCTACAGATTCCTCAGATCTTCCTCCACACCTCCGACAGCCACCTCTGCCTCAACTGCTTCAGCGACCAACCCAATGATGCTGAGGTCGACACGGCTACGGCAAAGAGGTTGTACACTTGTTGCATCACTTATTACTATACATTCACGTCGATCCATTAGGGCTATTTTGGTTCAACGGAAAAACGTCGATCCACTGGTTGTTACCATCACTCTAAATTTCTGCATGCTCTCCTTACATAATCTCACCATATTTTTTTCGTATGCATGTCAGATATTGTACACAGTCATGCTGAACATGTAGAGAAAAAGAGAAGAGTTTTGCGCGGCAATACAATGTCATGCAGACATCGCTCCATGGTGGGTTCAATGGCAAACCCTCCCCACCCCTCTCCAGATTGTAATCCAGAGGAAGATATCTGTTCTGAGGCGGATTCAGACGCCGCTGACCACTCCTATTTACCCCCCAAGGTGTTTGCTCTACCTTGGCATGATGATGTTAGTCATATCATGCATATGTTGCCTTGCAGTGCCTACTTTTGACATCATATATGTCATCTGCTTAGTTTAGACATGTTCTGTAATGCCACCTGTTTAGTTTCTATATCATATATGGGAATTATGCAGTCTCATGTCTTTTAGCCAGCCATAATATATGTGAAATGTGCAATGCCATCCTGTTTAACCAGGCATCATATATTTGAATGATATCTTGCCCATCCTTTTCTTCATTACATTTCCATTTGTCGACAATGTTTGTACATTAAACTACTCTTCCTGTGAATCAGCCATTTGGGTGGGAGATGGAAAAATCTGGAGTGAAAACAAGGCCTTCAGAGCAGACAGTGCTACCTGTCGAAGCAGATCTCTTGTTGGGTCCCGATAGCTCCTCAGAGATGGATTCAGAGACAGATGACCAGTCCTATTCCCCCACTGAGGTGTATGCTCTAACTTGGCACGGTTATACTGCTCATATCATGCATACGGTGTCTTGCATTGCATAGTTTAGACATCATATACACAATATTCAACACCATGTTCTTAGTTCAGACATCATATCGAATGCCCTCTGTTTAGCATATAAATCACATATGTGAATTAAATGATGCGATCCTGATTACTTAGATAACATGTAGGTGAATTATGTCATGCGATCCTGTTTAGTTATTCATCATATCTTTGAATTATGTTATGCTATGCTATCCAGTTTAGATAGACATCATATATGTGAAATTATGTCATGCTATCCGTTTTAGTTAAACAATATACATGTCAACTATTTCATGCCCTCTTTTTCCACACTATCTATTGCATCTGTCTCTCATACAATGTCTGTACATTCAACTATGTTTCCTGTTTATCAGCCATTTGAATTGGAGCGGGTGATGCCAGTATCTAGCGGACTAAAAACACGGTCTTCAAATAAAACAGTGCTACCTCTTGGTGGAGATAGCACCCCGGTTGTACATGCACAAGAACCAGCCCTACCACACATAACCCAAACTCTCGCAGATTGTACCCCTACTGCGATGGACAGAGAACCAGCTTCACCCAATCTAACCCCAACCCCAGCCGATAGTAACCCAGTTCCTGTTGACACAGCACCATCTCCACCACAGAGCTCCCAAACAAGAGCAGTTAGTAAGGCAGCTCCAGTGCCCAAAGGGCCAGTACTATCACGGCGAACCCCAACTCCACCAGTTAGTACGCCTATTCCTGTGGAGGAAGCACAACCAGCTAGTCGTAGTTTAGCATCTATCGCATTTGATGTTGTTAAATCGTATGTGCGTATCTTCCCATCTTGGAAATATTATACTGAAGATGAAGGAAAATGCCAGTTGCAGGTGTTTGTCCAGGAGTTATGTGTAAGTAATGTTATTCATGGCAATTACTTTGCTTCGTCCCATACATCCTACCTCCATGATGGTTATAATACAGCAAATTTTCCCATTTTTCTCTATAGAGAAGGACCGATTTGGAAACTCAGGATGAGGTAACCTGTGCTAATACCTCTGCTATCTTCAAGAATGCTTGGTGGCAGTATCGGAATTACCTGAAGAAAACGTACTTCACCGGCAAAGAAACTCATCAAATTCCCTTACGTTCTCCTGAGACACATTTACTGGACGATGACTGGGAACGCCTTGTTCTGTACTGGTCCCGAACCAAGAATGTGGTAAGGTCTATGAGCTCATTTTCTATTTTTAAGTATTATATTCTTGCGTCTTACTGTACTCTGTTCATGTAGAACAAGTGCCTAAACCTGAAGAACAACTGTTCTAATTTAAGATTCCATTGCTATCATAGTTCAAAAAAGCGCTAGGCGTTAATTGTGCGTTTTGCCACCGCCTTGCGCTTTACTGACCAAAGCGCATGCTTATGCGCAGTTATGCACAGATTATGCGTAGTTATGCGCAATGCGTTTTGCCAACGCCTAGAGCCTAGGCGCGCTTAAGCGCTCGCTTAGGCGCGCCTTTTTTAACTATGATTGCTTTGCTCTTGTATCACTGTATTTACTCATACAAACTTATTTTTAAATTGAAGGATCCAATCGAAACTCCAATGGCACAGCAGGTATGTTCACGCATGTTTCTTTAACAGGTTTGCTCTTATCAATAGCTCTGTTGATTTCAATTTCAATTGTGTATACAGTTGACTTTCATATCATGCACATTACTAGCATCACAACAGAGCCAATAGTGTTGTTGTACATGTAGACCCGTGGTACCCATCTGAAATCTTGTTGTGCCGTGTAGTTTCCCACGCTTTGTATTCTTTCACTGCTGCTTTGTCTTGAACTGATATGATTTGAACCGTGTCTCTATTTTGATTTGGCAAGACAATGCAGTGACCATAGGACATAGATATATGTTTGTTTGATGCTTTTATTATGTACTAGTACTTGGCAATAGAAGACTTGGTAGTTTAATCCTGTCCACCTTACTAATGAACTGGTTCACCGAAATGAGTTTCATATACTAGTACATGCTAAACTTGTTATGTGTCTGCTTGTTTCTTCTTTTAGAATGCTGACAGAATATTGGGGAAGAGTGCCTTATTAAGCAATGGTAAAGGAAGTAATGCAGATAAGGTTCAGGATAGTGACACATCCTTGTTGGTCTCCAACAAAGCTGATAAAACAGCTAAGGAAGACTATCTTGAAGACAGCGAGACAACCCCAAAGTCCTGTCTTGGTTTAGTGTTCGAGTTACTGGCCACTACCGCTTGCACAAGCTATTCAAACTCACTGTCTGAATCAGTTCGGTTTCTTGAGTCTCAACTACAAGCTGAAAGACATCGATCAGCTGTGCTGCGACAAGAAGCGGAAGGACTGCGGAAGTCCCTGGAGCATTCAGATGCATACTTTCTGGTGCAACAGCAAGCGTTGGAGGATTTTAGCGCCAAACAGGACAAAGCTAATCAGCTTGCTAAGCTTATTGCCAGCATGGTGGATACCCAGGATAACGTTTCTTGAGCTCTTCTGAAGTTGTTTCAGTTATGCTCTTGTTTTGCTGCCGCGTTTATTTGCACTGGTGGCCAATTTTGACGGCCAGTGTATGTAATGTGCTGCTTTGTTCCCTATATTTGCACTGGTGGCGAACTTTGATGCCCAGTGGATGCAATATGTGTAATAGCGGTAATAGGCTAGCGTTAATTGCTTGCTTATTTATTTCCTTATTGTCTTGTTTAGTTGTTTGCTTGTAGTCACTGCAGTTCTTTTTCTGTTTTTTCTAGTGGCCACAATAGCCTATTTTTGGTAACTAGGCCAAAATAATCATGGCAACACACGGACTGTTGTAACCATGGGCATCCTGCAGGCCGTATGATCCATGGGCCTTCGTCCGGACATAGGATCCATCGGCCTTCTATACGGGCCTTAGGGTCCATGGGCCTTCTACGGGCCATAGGGTCCATGGGCCTTCTACGGGCTGTACGATCCATGGGCCTTCTACGGGCCGTACTATCCATGGGCCTCATACGGGCCATAGGATCCATGGGCCTTCTACGGGGCATATCATCATTTCGCCAATCATGGGCCGTACTATTCGTGGACCATAATGGGCCGTTAATAGGTCGTATTTGATAACTCTATGAAAACAGCCCAACAGGTTTTTTTGACATGAAAACGGCCCAACGTATTAACGTTCCGCAAACGGGCCGACTATAACGACGGGCTGAATTTGGCCCACAAGCAGAAAATGACAGTAACAGGCCGTATGTAACCGAATGCTGCAAATGAGCCCAAGAATCAATGGGCCCAGAGAAGGCCGGAAGACAACTTGGGCTGGAAACGGCCCAATGGAATAACGGGCCGTTAATGGGTATAAAGTGATACACTGTTCATTACGGGCCAGTTTCACCACGGGCCGTTAATGGGCCAAGAGTTACAAAGGTCCTCATATGGGCCGAAAGAAGTCATGGGCCACACATGGGCCGGAAGTTAAAACGGGCTGAATCATATTGGACGGCCCAGATGACGCTACTAGGCCTAATTCGGATAGGGCGTAACGGGCCCTGGGTTAGTGGGCTGTAAATGGGCTATATGCGAACAGGCCGTTAACAGGCTTTCCATGGGCCGGCCCGCCACCTTTTGACCAAGTCAAACGGGCTGGCCTTTTCACAGGAATGGGCCTCTGTTGGGCCGTGCCACGTGTCGCCGTATCATAGGCGCCTTCGGTCCAATGAGCGGATGACATCTGTCCCAACGGTGAGCCGACACGTGTTTCCTCCAGCCAATGATGATTTTACACGTGGAAAATCCCCATTGGTCGGGGCTGTTAACGGGTTATCGGATCCAAAACCCGACCCGATAGCTTAACGGCGTTCCGTTACGGTGGATGCCACGTGTCGGTCACCCTTGACGAAAGCACTTCTGTGACGCGCGATTTATCGTCATGGAAGTGGACACTTCCGTGATGATAATTTTGGCAATGTCATGGAACACTTCTACGACAGCATAGGTATGACTATCTTGATTCTGTCATAAATTCGTCATGGATGTACATGCATGACAGAAAACGCGACCTACTGTGACAAACACGTATCATCACGGAAGTGTATTTTTTGTAGTGATTATTATTCATTTCATCAAGCAATTCTCTTTGTGATTTAGCAACTTGTTCTAACTGAGCTTGTACCCTAGAAGCATGTTTTCCAACACCTCTAAGATCATTTGAAATTCTAAATAACAAGTCACTCAAGCGAGCAATCATATCAGAGTTGTATTTCAATTGTTTCATAACATTTGCATTGAAGTGATCTTGTTTTCTAATGTAGTTTTTAAACTCATAAAGGCATTGACTAGGATGCATATTGTGAGGATTATCATTTTAATTGAACTTCATTAAAGAATTTACCTCTATCACCTTAGGCAGTGGTGGTGTATTAAGCCCATGTATTTCTTTAATAGGAGGTAAATTTTTAACATCCTCAGCTTTAATACCTTTTTCCTTCATAGATTTCTTTGCCTCTTGCATATCTTCTGGACTAAGATATAATATACCCCTCTTCTTTGGAGTGGGTTTAGCCGGTGTTTCAGGAAGAGTCCAATCATCATCATTTTCAATATGTTATTCAATAATTCTCAGCTTGTCCAACAGTTTGTTCCCTGAAAACACAACCAGCACAACTATCTAGGAAGTCCCTAGAAGCATCGGTTAGTCCATTATAGAAGATATCAAGTATTTCATTTTTCTTAAGAGGATGATCAGGCAAAGCATTAAGTAACTGGCAAAGCCTCCCCCAAGCTTGTGGGAGACTCTCTTCTTTAGTTTGCACAAAGTTAAATATTTCCTGCAAGGCAGCTTGTTTCTTATGAGCAGGGAAATATTTTCCAGAGAAGTAATAAATCATATCCTGGGGACTACGCACACAACCAGGAGCAAGAGTATTGCACCAAGCTTTAGCATCACCCTTTAATGAGAAAGGAAATAATTTGAGAATAAAGTAGTAGCGGGTTTTCTCATCATGAGTAAAAAGGGTGGCTATATCATTCAACTTAGTAAGATGTGCCACAATAGTTTCAGTTTCAAAACCATGGAAAGAATCAGATACAACCAAAGTAATTAACTCTGGGTCGACAGAGGATTCATAATCCCTATCATCAATAAAGATAGGTGAAGTAGCAAACTTAGGATCATACTTCATTCTAGCATTCAGAGATTTTTCTTTATACTTGCATAGTAATTTCTCTAGATCATCTCTATCCTTACAAGCAAGAATATCTCTAGTTGTTTCTTCATTCATAACATAACCTTCTGGTACCTTTGGCAATTCATATCTAGGAATACTAGTTCTAGCAGGTGTTTCAGGAGTTTCAGTTTCAAGCTCATCATCAGATTCAACAACATCATGTTGTATTACTCTAGCAATTTGTGCATCAAGAAAATCACCAAGTGGCACATCATCATTATCAAGAAAGGTACTAGCATCATCATAAGCATTATTCATGGTAGAAGTAGCATCATCAATAACTTGTGACATATTAGAATTGATAGCATGTGGTGGTGTTGCAAGTTTACTCAAAATAGAAGGTGAATCTAAAGCAGAACTAGATGGCAGTTCCTTACCTCCCCTCATCTTTGAGGGAAATATCTTAGTCTTTGGATCTTTCAGATTCTTCATAGTGATAATATGATAATAATCCCAAGTGACTCAACAAATATAGCTCTGCTCCCCGGCAACGGCGCCAGAAAAGGTCTTGATAACCCACAAGTATAGGGGACCGCAACAGTTTTCGAGGGTAGAGTATTCAACCCAAATTTATAGATTCAACACAAGGGGAGCCAAAGAATATTTGAAGGTATTAGCAGCTGAGTTGTCAATTCAACCACACCTAGAGATTAATTATCTGCAGCAAGTAAACAGTAGCAAAGTAGTTTGATAGTTTTGATAATAGTGACATCAGCAATGGTAGCAGTAACAGTGATAGCAGTAATTTGTAGCAAGTGTAACAGTGATGATAGCAATAGTAACGCAGGAAGATCAATATAAATAAATTCGTAGGCATTGGATCGGTGACTTGTTGGATGGTATTCATCATGTGACAATTATAACCTAGGGCGATACGGCACTAGCTCCAGTTCATCAATATAATGTAGGCATGTATTCCGTAAATAGTCATACATGCTTTATTAAAAGAACTTGCATGACATCTTTTGTCCTACCCTCCCGTGGCAGCGGGGTCCATATTGGAAACTAAGGGATATTAAGGCCTCCTTTTAATAGAGAACCGGAACAAAGCATTAACACATAGTGAATACATGAACTCCTCAAACTACGGTCATCACCGAGAGTGGGCCCGATTGTTGTCACTCCGGGGTTGTCGGATCATAACACGTAGTAGGTGACTATAACTTGGAACATCAGATCTAAAACATGGATATAATGATGAATTCATAAACGGTTCAGATCTGAGTTCATGGCACCCGGGCCCAAAGATACAAGCATTAAGCATAGCAAAGTCATAGAAACATCAATCTAAGAACATAGTGGATACTAGGGATCAGGCCCTAACAAAACTAACTCGATTACATGATGAATCTCAGCCAACTCATCACCGACCAGCGAGCCTACGAAGGAATTACTCACCCCCGGTGGGGAGCATCATGGAATTGGTGATGGAGATTGGTTGGTGATGATGAAGAACGAAGATCCCCCTCTCCGGAGCCCCAAACGGACTCCAGATCTGCCCCCCCCCCCCCCCCCCCCCGCGCGCGGAAGAATAGGGCTTAGCGGCGGCTCCGTCTCGTGAAACGTGATAACTCTTTCTCCCTGATTTTTTTCTGGAAATATGTGATTTTATAGTATCAGGGGGGTCGTCAGCGGGGCCACCAGGTGGGTACAACCCACCTGGGCGCGCCAGGAGAGGGGGGCGTGCTCTGGTTGGTTGTGCCCACCCAGGTGCCCCTCTTCGGCAGGTCTTGGCTCCAGAAATTCTTATTATTGATATAAACATCCTTGTAAAGTTTCATTCCATTCCGAGAACTTTTATTTCTGCACAAAAACAACACCATGGTAGTTCTGCTGAAATCATCGTCAGTCCGGGGTTAGTTTCATTCAAATCATCCAAATTAGAGTCCAAAACAAGAGGAAAAGCATGAGAAAAAGTAGATACATTGGAGATGTATCAGGCGTCCAGTTCGGAAGCTTGATGTGCTCCTTCCGCCATAGACATGGAGTCTTCAGAGCAAGACCCAGCTGAGTATCCCCTTCACCTGTAGGGTGGTCAAGCTCGAGCTCCTCAAATCCCTCCATTACTTCATCCACCATTACAACAGCATAGCCTTGTGGAATCGGACGGCAGTGAAAAGTTGCGTCGGGTTGAGGAGGTGCAACAGAGCCGACAGCCGCCTTGACTTTGAGGTTCTGCCATTGCGTCATAAGCTGGCAGTGTTGAGCCTCCGTGATAGCATCCACGGGGTAGCTAGGAGCCGTGAAGTCAGGCTGCTGAACGAGCTCGGTGGAAGCCACGCTGCTTCTCTGCTGAGATGGCGGGGTAGCTTCTGGGGTAGCTCCGGCACCTTGCTGGCTCTGAACTTGTTCCTCTAGCTTTTATACCCTTGCATTCAGCTTCTGCAGTTCGCTCTGCTCCAGTTTCCTCTTCCTCTCCCGGGTTCTGTAACCGCCTGCGCTGGGAAACCCAACCTTCCACGCAACGGAGCCTGTCGTGCCTCGTGCTCATCCAGGGTGCTCAGGATTCCCGAGGGCCTCGGTAAGCTCATCATTCTCTCTGTCGGGAATAAACGTCCCTTGCTGCACTGCGGCGATACACTTCTGAAGCTTCTTGACGGGTATTTCAAGTTGCTCCTCCGTCCAAACGCACTTCCCTGTTTCAGGGTCCAAGGTTCCCCCAACCCCGAAGAACCAAGTCCTTGAACGGTCTGGCCAGTTCAATGTCTCTGGTTCTACCCCTTTAGCAAGCAGGTCATTCTCAGCCTTGTCCCACAACGGCCGGGCTTTGAGGTAGCCACCTGACCCCGTGCGATGGTGAAACTTCTTCTTTGCAGCATTGTTCTTGTTTGTCTCTGACATCTTCTTACTTCTGTCCGATGTCTTGTAGGCCACAAATGTGGGCCAGTGATCTCTTATCTTCTCAAATCGGCCAGTGAATTCTAGAGTCTTCCCTTTGTCGACATACATTGATTTCAACTCATTCTTCCACCTCCTGAATAGATCTGCCGTCTTCTTAAGAGCACGAGCCTTGACCAATGGCTCTATAACTGGCTTACCCGGATCCTCCTCTGGTGGTAGGGTGAAATTTGCCTTCAGCGTAGTCCAAAGATCATCTTTCTGTCTATCGTTGACATAGGAACTTGAGGGTCTACGTTCTTAGGCTGATTCCATAGCTGGATGCTGATCGGGATCATGTCCCTAACAATAGCCCCGCACTGAGCAGAAAATGCTTCCTTGGTCCGCCTGGGTTCAATCGGTTGGCCATCCTCCGCAATTGCTGTGATCATCAACCTTTCATTCGGGCGCAACCTTTTCTTCGTGCCTCGTCTCGTTACCGAAGTTTGGCTCGATCGGGAGGGCTACAAAAGAAGAAAGAAGAGTTAATATATGTACATACCAAAACAATTAGTGCATCAATTAGTTAGTCATCACAGGCTTAATTAATATATATACCTTGCCAGACTTTGCAACATCTCCCTCCTCCGTTCGGTCACCGGAGCCGTCATCACGGTCTCCTTCTTCCATCGGCATTCGGTCACCGGAGACATCATGATCATGCCCTTCCTCCATTGTTCGATCACAGGAGCCTGCTTCACCCTCTCCTTCCAAACCATCGGTGTCGTTGAGATACGACAAGATATCACCTCCGTCAAGGATTATGTCCCCCAACAATTGTTCTGTTTCCAAGTCTCTGTGCTCCATAGTTTCTGCAAATATTACAACATGGCAATTAATATGCAAACATGAGAGATGGATATATAAGTGGCAAACATAGACCTAGCTAGCTGGTGATGATTGGGGGGTGGGGGTGGAGTACATAAGACCAATTTCCTAGGGGGGGGCAAATGCCTTTTTTAATCTCAGATCTCACCAAAATGCTCTTCACAAAACTAACCAAAGTTGGGGCTGTGGCCCCTCCAAGCATAAACGTAGCTAGCCAAAGCTTGATAGGGTCATTAGTGTAATTTTCTATGTCCTGCCTTACACATGGAAAAAAGTTAAGACATGTGTGAATTGAAACTCTAAACTCGATTATACTGGTGTTATGTAATTTACTCTAGGCACGAAGATATATGATCGCTTGTTCATGTAAAACTTGAGTCTGACTAAGTTGCTAGCTCCTTGTTCAGACAAGATAAGTAGACATATTGGTGAGACAAAATTTATGTTACTCTGCGATGGCATCCACTCTGCCTCGTATGCCTTGGTCCAATAATGTATACCACACACAAACAAACTAAACATATCGGTGGAAATGAGTTTAGTTAGACTGCTAGTTGTATAATAATCAAAGCTAGCTAATATTTCTATGTTTAATTTTATGCACAACTTTTTATTTTAGAAAATAGAAGAAACTCATGTACTACAAGATAAAAGCAAGTGCATTCTATATGAGCACACCAAATAATCAAATCATATGTATGCAGAAGTGAATACACAATAGTTTATGTTCGTTTGTGATTACTCTATTATACCAAGTAGAGAGCATGCACATTTTTCAACTTATTACAAAACCCAACTTGCAAGACATATTCATCCTCGGTTCAATTTATACTCTTGAAGTTTCTCCATATATACTTACCTAATACTCCCTCCGTTCCATAATGTAGTGCATATAGATTTTTTTGAAAAGTCAAATCTCACAAACTTTGACCAAATTTTTGAAGAAAAACATTTACACCTGGAATGCCAAACATATATCATTAGATTCTCATAATATATAGCTTCATATTTATGTATATTTGGTATTGTACATATAAATACTATTCTCTATAAACTTGACCAAAGTTTAGAAAATTTGACTTTTTAAAATATATATACACACTACATTGTGGAACAGAAGAAGTAATACTCTGGAAACTACTATTTTTATATATAATTAGACCTCCATGCCATTATATTAGTTATACACTCTCTCTCTCTCACACACACACACACAAACATGTATGCATACACAAAATAATTTCTATAATTATAAAAAGAATTAAGTCGATCAAAAATGCACTTTTTTATTATACAATTACCATTTGGCAAAAGCAAAAAAAATAGTGATGCATAGAATTTTATAACATATAATGTTATGACTAATACTTAGCAGCATAACTATGTACATAATTCTAGAGTTAAGTAATACAAACTATACTCGTAAAATATATAATAAGATAATAATAAGTTCAAAGAGGTATAAGAGTTTAGTATAAAACTATATTATAGTGAGGACGTCCCTTGAGGAGAGGTGGAGAGACGAGAGCCACAACCAGAGCATGTACGTTCTCATCTTAGCAATGTGGATTACGAGGAGTCGGGGGGAAATGGACGTGAGCGCTCGCCATTGCAACATAGCATTGACTGGGCGTCATTACATCATATCAACAAGTGAGTTCGATGGGCGGTATTTTGGGGTTTCCTTTTTTAGATAATATAATTTTGCATGTTTGAAGCCCTCTAAAGCCTTCAAGAGCGCCCGATCTGTCTTCTGGATGTCTCTAAGCCGTTTGATCAACATCTATGTGCACAAACGTATGCACCGCTAGAATTATTAACGGGGAACTCCTCCCCACGTCCCATCTCTCTCTCTCTCTCTCTCTCTCTCTCTCTCTCTCTCTCTCTCTCTCTCTCTCTTTGAGGCGGGGTACTTGGAAGCTTGGGCTCGCGATTGGTTGTATATAATTCTAACCACCATAATTACATGAAACTCGGTAAATTACATAATTGTTGCGTGAGTTGTACATTGACATTTTTTTGAATTATAAGGTGCTTACCCTCCTCCCCCAACTTTTCATGTCTAAAAACTGATAGTACAAGTTTTAAGTTATTCACTAAGGCCCAAAGCCTCAAATCATCCCACCGACAGCCAGCTTCCATAACAAAAACAATCTTTTGCATTTCCATTGGTTTTGTTTTCCGTCTTATTTTCAAAAAGCCACATGTCATACATTGAAAAACCGTCTTGATGACCCTCTGAGAGCATTCTGGCATAGTTTATGGCTGGTGGGAGCCACCTCTCGATACTGGCTTGTTCACTTTGTAACATATTGGATAATGCATTGAGGTGGACATGAGTCCCACCTTCCAACCCTATCTTCTCCCCACAAAATGTTCCTCTTCTCATCCCCATACCAAAAATCCTGACCACCTCCGCTTTCGACATGAGCTCCTTCTAATGGAAATATGCCTAGAGGCAATAATAAAATGGTTATTATTATATTTCCTAAATCATGATAAAGGTTTATTATTCATGCTAGAATTTTATTGACCAGAAACTTAAATACATGTGTGGATACATAAAAAACACCGTGTCCCTAGTGAGCCTCTACTAGACTAGCTCGTTGATCAAAGATGGTTAAGGTTTCCTAACCATAGACATGAGTTGTCATTTGATAACAGGATCACATCATTAGGAGAATGATGTGATGGACAAGACCCATCCGTTAGCTTAGCATATTGATCGTTCAGTTTATTGCTATTTCTTTCTTAATGTCAAATACATATTTCTTCGATTATGAGATTATGCAACTCCCGGATACAGGAGGAATACCTTGTGTGCTATCAAACATCACAACGTAATTGGGTGATCATAAAGATGCTCTACAGGTATCTCCAAAGGTGTTTGTTCAATTGGCATAGATCGAGATTAGGATTTGTCACTCCGAGTATCAGAGAGGTATCTCTGGGCCATCTCGGTAATACACATCATAAGCTTGCAAGCAAATGACTAAGGAGTTAGTCACGAGGTGATGTATTACGGAACGAGTAAAGAGACTTGCTGGTAAGAAGATTGAACTAGGTATAGAGATACCGACGATCGAATCTCGGGCAAGTAACATACCGATGGACAAAGGGAATTACGTATGTTGTCATAACGGTTCGACCGATAGAAGATCTTTGTAGAATATGTAGGAGCCAATTTGGGCATCCAGGTTCCGCTATTGGTTATTTACCGGAGAGGTGTCTCAGTCATGTCTACATAGTTCTCAAACCCGTAGGGTCCGCACGCTTAACGTTCGTTGACGATATAGTGCTATATGAGTTATATGTTTTGGTGACCGAATGTTGTTTGGAGTCCCGGATGAGATCACGGACATGACGAGGAGTCTCGAAATGGTCGAGAGGTAAAGATTGATATATAGGACGAGGGTATTTGGACACCGAAAGTGTTTCGGGTAGTACCGGGTACTTATCGGGTCACCGGAAGGTGTTCCGGGCAGCCCCGGCAAAGTTATGGGCCATATGGGCCAAGTGAGGGAACACACCAGCCCACAAGGGGCTGGTGCGCCCCCCCCCCCCCCCCCTAGCTGGCCGACCCTAGGGGAGAAGGAAAGTGGAGACTAGGTCTCCCCTTTCCTTCCCTCTCCTCCTCCTTCCTTTCCACTTTGGGGAAATATGGCAGGGGGCGCAGGGCAAGGCAGGGGCCCTAGGGGCTGGCGGCCAGCCCTAGGGCGCGCCTGGCTGCCTCCCCTTCACTCCCACCTATATATACATGGGGAGGGGGCGCCACACAAGAACACACAACATTGTCTTAGCCGTGTGCGGCGCCCCCGTCCACTGTTTACTTCCTTGGTCATATTTTCGTAGAGCTTAGGCGAACCCCTGCGGAGATCGCATCACCATCACCATCACCATGCCGTCGTGCTGTCGGAACCCATCCACTACCTCGCCGTCTTGCTGGATCAAGAAGGCGCGGACGTCACCGAGCTGAACGTGTGTTGAACGCGGAGGTGCCGTACGTTCGGTACTCGATCGGTTGGATCGCGAAGAAAATTCGACTACATCAACCGCGTTGTAAAACGCTTCCGCTTACGGTCTACGAGGGTATGTAGACACACTCTCCTCCTCTCGTTGCTATGCATCTCCGTAGATAGATCTTGCGTGTGCATAGAATTTTTTTGTTTTCCATGCAACATTTCTCAACACCTATACCTTCCATCCTACGTGGATTTCTTCATCCACCTCAACGCTTTTGTTCAAATGTGTTGTCATATTGACCCTTACACTAGTCAGAAAATGTTGTCAAAACACACTCTTTATAGGGTCACTAGTGTAATTTGCAATGTCCTACCTTAGACATGGTCTTTGGAAGAAAAAAAGTCAAAACATGTGCCAATATGAAACTCTAACCCTGATTATAGTGGTTTTATGTAATTTACTCTAGGCACGAAGTTATATCATCACTTGTTTCTATAAAACTCGAGGTCGATTAAGTTGCTAGCTCCTTGTTCAGACGTATTTGTTGGTTTTGTCATGAGGTATCCAACCAGGTTCGCTTACTCAAGATCCCGGTTTCTTGGACGTTCTACATAGAAGCTAATGTACTCCACAAAAGAGTATTCCATTGGTTATCCTAAAAAAATGTACTCCATAGGTTGCTATATGCGAAGCGTGCATGCTTTCTAGCACTCACATCTTGATAAATAAATGTACAGATATATTTCCTTCGTCCGCGAATAAATGTATTTCTACCTTTTGTCCTAAGTCAAAGTTTTAAAAGTTTGACCAACTTTATAAAAAAGAGTAGTAACATATATAACAGTAAATATGTATATTTTGATAATACATTTCAAAATGGATCTAGTGATACGAATTTAGTGTCACAAATGTTGTTACTTTTCCTTATAAAATTGATCAAAATTTTAAGATTTTGACTTAGAACAAAGGCTAGAAGTACACTTGTTCGCGGACAGAGAGAGTACGTCTTAAGTTTGTGCTACGCGACAAATTGCTATACATGCGAACAATCTACGTAGTATGTATTTTTCCATGAAATGCGGAACCCTGCAGATGAAACAAGTTAATGCACTCCATAGGTTACGAACCGAGTTTGCTCACTCAAGATCAGTATTTGGCTTACCCGACGTGCTACTTACAAGCTAATGTACTCCATACGTTAGCCTAATGAAAAAATGTACTCTCTATGTTCCATAATATAAGACAATACTACATGTAATATAGTCATATATTGGATGTAGTACCGTCTTATATTATAAGACGGAAGGAGTACTATGCAGAGCACGCATGCTTTTTTTAGCATTCACATTTTGATAAAATGTATGGACTATGCGTTGCAAGGGTGTGGTACGGGACAAATTGCTATGGTACACACTAACAATTTGTTATACACTTTTTTTATTTCCCATCAAATGCGAAAATCCTACCGATGAAAAACATCATATGAACAGAAAAATCTTCTAAGATTCCTGACATTTTTTTTGTATCATATATGGATTAGAAACCCTGCAAAAAATATATAGATTAAAAAATTATGATCAAAGTTCTGTATGGAATGGGGAGCACCACTGTACACGCGCCGGCACACAGTTTGAGAAAAAAAGGGGGGGGGGGGGGGGGGGGGGGGCGGCGCATGACCGACGTCCAGTGGTGTCTGCTAGGTCGGTAGCTAGAGAACTTGCTTGTAATGATGAGGGAAAAGGAGGAAAAGCAGAAAAAGATTCTTCAAAGTGGATGATTAGTTAGGAAACGATGGCAAAAGCGCCATCTCATGATCTCTTGCATGATAGGAGGGACGATGAGCAACAAAATATTCCCTGTCCTCTTTCACCTCATGACAGGAAAAAGTTTGCATGTGTAGTACGAAGAGTGAAAAAAGTTGCATCCTTTCTTATCCAGAGCAGTGCAAGCCGTTAATAATTACATGACCTTGCGCTTTAGCACCATTAGCATCTTCCCATGTGCTGATCCCAACGTTCATCCTTATTTGCAACACTGATTAAAAGTAGCTCTTGGGTGATTTTTTTTTAACAGTTTACCACGACAAACGAAGTTTCAATTTTTTTTTAGAATTACGACAAACAAAGCTTAGCAGCCCGTAGAGCCGCGCCTCTTCCCAGGCCGGCCCAGTAATAACCTACTAGTACCTATTTTCTTATCGCGATTGGGCCCGCGTAATCTGGGCTAACCTTTTTTGCAGAACTGGGCCAACCTTGTCCTCGTGGCCGTCCACCCAGCCGTGGGCGCCCCTATTTCTCACTTGCAGACTCGCTGAAGAGGGCAAGCAAGGTGGACCGGCCCACGTGCCAGGGAAGCCATAGCCTGTTTTTTTGTTTTTTTCCTGTTTTAGTTTTTTGCTTTATTTTTTATTTTTTGTTTATTCTTTAAAATATTGTAATATATATTGAAAACAAATCTATAAAAAATATTTGAAAAATGTTGAACAAGTATTTGAAAAATGTTGAATGAGTATTTAAAAAATGTTGAACAAGTATTTTTAAAATGTTGGACGGGCATTTGGAAAAATGTTGATCATGTATATAAAAAACTTTTGAACAAGTATTTGAAGAAATGTTGAACAAGTATTTAAAAAAATGTTGATCATGTATATAAAAAAATGTTGAACAATTATTTCAAGAAATATTGATCATGTATATAAAAATTGTTTTTTTGACACCTATGTATATAAAAATTGTTGAAAAAGTATTTTAAGAAATGTTGATCATGTATATAAAAAATCTTGAACAAGTATTTGAAAAAAAAGTGGAACAAATATTTGAAAAGAATATTGATCATGTATATAAAAATGACGAACAAGGTTTTGAAAAATGTTGAGCAAGTATTTGAAAAACGTTCAAAAAGTATTTGAAAAAATCTTGATCAAGTATATAAGAATGTAGAACAAAAAACAAAAATAAACAAAGGAAAAACGAAAAAATGAAACAACTCGAAGAAGAAAAAAGAAAAGAATGAAAAAATCAGAGAAAAAACGAAATAAGAAAGAAAGAAAAACAACGATAAAATAAAATAAAATGGAAATAGATAAAAACTGGTGAAAAAGCAAAACAAAAAATGAAAAAATTCAGAAAAACACGGAGAAGAAACAGTGGAAAACCCGGCCCGTTTCGACTTAAGTAAGTCCGCCCTACTAGTACATCACGAACCCGAGCCTAGCTAAGTGGCTAGCCGCACGCCGGCGTCCCGGGAAGCAGCCTCTGCTCCTCGTCCTCCTGCCGAAGCACGGCTAGTCTACCCCACAGACCTGCTCGTCGTCTCCTTAGTCCCTACCCTCCACCGGACCCGCGTGGGGATAAGATGCATCCAGGCGCCCATGCAGTCCACCGTGGCTGTAGATGCTCTAAGGAATGCTTCTATATCGTCTTCGAGGACGAGATTCATCGAACTATTGTTGACAATAATTTGTTTAAAGTGGGCGAACGAGTGGCGATTGGAGCTTCTGGTGGAAAAGGTATGTGCAAGCTTGTATAAATATTATCGTAATAGATGCTTTTTTGCAATTGATATGCTCATCGAATGATAAACACTGTAATACTGAGCTGTGGATCACTTGCATTGTCAGTATGCAAGGCGTTATTCTCTGCTTTAGAGCCTTGCATTTTCTAAAAGGTGTGTGTTTGCAACATTCTCACCACTGCAAAGGAGATAAATATTTGAAGGCAATAATTTTTTAAATAAGTTACTGATGGGTGATGGCAAGGCAACTTATCATGGGTACTTCAAAAATATGATAAACCAACTTGTATCATCAAACATTTATCTTATCTGTACGGTGCAAATGTTGCATGAGCTTATTCTGGAAATGCCCACTTATTCCTTGCTTATCCAGCTCGATCTTGTATCAGATTAATAAAACACTTTTTGTACTGTTATGCAGATTCAACTGTGCTAGCGTATGTGTTATCACGGTTAAACAAACGTCACAACTATGGCCTCGATTTGTTCCTTCTATCTATTGATGAGGGAATCACAGGCTACAAAGACGACTCTCTAGAGACTGTTAAAAGGAATGAGATCCAGGTTCCCCTCTGTTGGGGATATAGCTATTGGGTATGACCCGCCCAGGAGGGGCCAGGTTATACCAACGGCGGTTCATCAAGACAAAGCCCATGAAGATGTTGAAGATGGCGGTTCATGAAGCAGACTTGCTAAGGGCCCGAAGCCCAAAGGCGACTTAAGGCCCATAGGTGTAAACCGCCATATATGTATGACTTGGATTGTGAGGCAAGTATAATTAGTTACCGAGCCGGACACGTTGATTATGAGCCGGCCGGGACTCTGTGAGTCGCCGGGGGTCAACCTGTGTATATAAAGGGACGACCCGACAGTGGCTTAGGACAAGAAACAAGAGATCGAGAACTAGGTCAAGCGTATTCGCTCCCTGGTAATCGAAACCCAAGCAATACCACCTCAAACTGGACTAGGCCTTTACCTTCATCGCAAGGGGCCGAACCAGTATAAACTCATGTGTCCTTTTCCCCGTTTAACCCCTTTAAGCTAATCTAGTTGCGATGGCTCCACGACTAAGTCCTTCTGCTAGGACATCTGCCGTGACAATTCCACGACAGTTGGCGCCCACCGTGGGGCCAGCGCACGGTGGTTTCAAGTTCTTATAGGGCAGCTTTGAAGGGACCAAGGGATACGCTGTGGGCCGGATGACCAAGAGTCATCGTGGCAAGCTCTACAACGACGATGCAGGCTGGGGCCCCGAGGCCGGCTCAATCGAGTACGGGTACCGGGTCCCCTTCGTCAGAATCCACGTCTTCATCGTCAAGATCGGCGAACCTGGCCCTGAGCTGGACATCTGCACCGACATCATCGAGACGGCTCAGCGTGCATGACTCGCCCGAGTTCAGCCCGCCGTGAAACGCGCCTTCGTTGGGTTCATCCATGGGATGGAATTTGAGGATAGATATGTGCCTGGCGGTGAGACGGTCATCTACTCTGATGGTGAGTCATCCACCGGCGAGACTGAGTCGTTGTATCAACTGCAAGACGGCCGGCTTGGGGGCTATTCCGATGGTGATAGTATTCCGGACCCCTATGAGCCGCCGAATAGGGTCGCGATTTTCATGGTTGGTACACAGCCAGGGCAGAATTCTACGACTGCAGCAGCAATGATATCCGGGTCAGCAACGACAACGGCGGCCGGGACAGGAGGCCCTGTGCGCCCGCCGGCTCAGGTCTTGTCCGACTTGTTGGACACTCTGACAACATTGTTAACAGCGGAGGTTAACCCGGCAAATCAAGCTCAGCATAACGCGGAGGTTGGAAAATTGTGTGACGAGATAGCACAGGCCAAGGAGGAGCTGAATACAGAAAACGTCAGGATGGCAACGGAGCGGGCTGCTCTGGATGCTCAGCGCAACGAATTTAGGTAGAGTCCTTCTGGCTCACATTGGATCAGAAAGCTTCAAATGAGGTTATGAGGAGGAGACACCGGAGTCATCTACCCCCGGTTTATGAGCCGAGGAACCTCTTCAACACACCTGGAGCAGGGACCAGTGACCCGCCGGTGGTAAACCGGACGACTGAAGCACCTGGGGGTGGAGTGTCGGTTCAGCCACGAGTGATGGGTTCTCCACGTGTGAATAATACCCCGCCTCAGCATGTTTTTGTTGGAAATATGCCCTAGAGGCAATAATAAAATGGTTATTATTATATTTCCTTGTTCATGATGATTGTCTATTGTTCATGCTATAATTGTATTGACTGGAAACCGTAATACATGTGTGAATACATAGACCACAACATGTCCCTAGCAAGCCTCTAGTTGACTAGCTCGTTGATCAATAGATGGTTATGGTTTCCTGACCATGGACATTGGATGTCATTGATAACGGGATCACATCATTAGGAGAATGATGTGATGGACAAGACCCAATCCTAAGCATAGCACAAGATCGTGTAGTTCGTTTGCTAGAGCTTTTCTAATGTCAAGTATCATTTCCTTAGACCATGAGATTGTGCAACTCCCAGATACCGTAGGAATGCTTTGGGTGTACCAAACGTCACAACGTAACTGGGTAGCTATAAAGGTGCACTACAGGTATCTCCGAAAGTGTCTGTTGGGTTGGCACGAATCGAGACCGGGATTTGTCACTCCGTATGACGGAGAGGTATCTCTGGGCCCACTCGGTAATGCATCATCATAATGAGCTCAATGTGACTAAGGAGTTAGTCACGGGATCATGCATTACGGTACGAGTAAAGTGACTTGTCGGTAACGAGATTGAACGAGGTATTGGGATACCGACGATCGAATCTCGGGCAAGTAACATACCGATAGACAAAGGGAATTGTATACGGGATTGATTGAATCCTCGACATCGTGGTTCATCCGATGAGATCATCGAGGAGCATGTGGGAGCCAACATGGGTATCCAGATCCCGCTGTTGGTTATTGGCCGGAGAGTCGTCTCGGTCATGTCTACGTGTCTCCCGAACCCGTAGGGTCTACACACTTAAGGTTCGGTGACGCTAGGGTTGTAGAGATATTAGTATGCGGTAACCCAAAAGTTGTTCGGAGTCCCGGATGAGATCCCGGACGTCACGAGGAGTTCCGGAATGGTCCGGAGGTAAAGATTTATATATGGAAAGTCTTGTTTTGGTCGCCGGAAAAGTTTCGCGCATTATCGGTATTGTACCGGGAGTGCCGAAAGGGGTCCGGGGGTCCACCTGCCCCGGGGGGCCACATGGGCTGTAGGGGTGTGCGCCTTGGCCTATATGGGCCAAGGGCACCAGCCCCAAGAGGCCCATGCGCCAAGAGATAAGGGAAAGGGAGAGTCCTAAAAGGGGAAGGCACCTCCTAGGTGCCTTGGGGAGGATGGACTCCTCCCTGGCCGCACCCTTCCTTGGAGGAAGGGCCAAGGCTGCGCCCCCCTCTCTCCCTTGCCCCTATATATATGTGGGGGGGGGAGGGCAGCCATACCCCAAGCCCTGGCGCCTCCCTCCCTCCCGTGACACATCTTCCTCCCCGCATGCGCTTGGCGAAGCCCTGCCGGGATCCCGCTACTTCCACCACCACGCCGTCGTGCTGCTGGATCTCCATCAACTTCTCCTCCCCCTTGCTAGATCAAGAAGGAGGAGACGTCCCCGCTCCGTACGTATGTTGAACGCGGTGGTGCCGTCCGTTCGGCGCTAGGATCATCGGTGATTTGGATCACGACGAGTACGACTCCATCAACCCCGTTCTCTTGAATGCTTCTGCTCGCGATCTACAAGGGTATGTAGATGCACTCCTCTCTCTCGTTGCTAGATGACTCCATAGATTGATCTTGGTGATGCGTAGAAAATTTTGAATTATTGCTACGTTCCCCAACAGTGGCATCATGAGCCAGGTCTATGCGTAGATTCTATGCACGAGTAGAACACAAAGTAGTTGTGGGCGATGATTTGTTCAATTTGCTTGCCGTTACTAGTCTTATCTTGATTCGGCGGCATTGTGGGATGAAGCGGCCCGGACCGACCTTACACGTACTCTTACGTGAAACAGGTTCCACCGACTGACATGCACTTGATGCATAAGGTGGCTAGCGGGTGTCTGTCTCTCCCACTTTAGTCGGATCGGATTCGATGAAAAGGGTCCTTATGAAGGGTAAATAGCAATTGGCATATCACCGTTGTGGCTTTTGCGTAGGTAAGAAACGTTCTTGCTAGAAACCCATAGCAGCCACGTAAAACATGCAACAACAATTAGAAGACGTCTAACTTGTTTTTGCAGGGTATGCTATGTGATGTGATATGGCTAAAAGGATGTGATGAATTATATATGTGATGTATGAGATTGATCATGTTCTTGTAATAGGAATCACGACTTGCATGTCGATGAGTATGACAACCGGCAGGAGCCATAGGAGTTGTCTTAATTTATTGTATGACCTGCGTGTCAATGAAAACGCCATGTAATTACTTTACTTTATTGCTAACCGTTAGCCATAGTAGTAGAAGTAATAGTTGGCGAGACAACTTCATGAAGACACGATGATGGAGATCATGGTGTCATGCCGGTGACGAAGGTGATCATGCCGCGCCTCGAAGATGGAGATCAAAGGCGCAAGATGATATTGGCCATATCATGTCACTTTATGATTTGCATGTGATGTTTGTCATGTTTACATCTTATTTGCTTAGAACGACGGTAGCATAAATAAGATGATCCCTCACTAAAATTTCAAGAGATGTGTTCCCCCTAACTGTGCACCGTTGCGAAGGTTCGTTGTTTCGAAGCACCACGTGATGATCGGGTGTGATAGATTTTAACGTTCGCATACAACGGGTGTTGACGAGCCTAGCATGTACAGACATAGCCTTGGAACACAAGCAAAACACTTAGGTTGACTTGACGAGCCTAGCATGTACAGACATGGCCTCGGAACACAAGAGACCGAAGGGTCGAACATGAGTCGTATAGTAGATACGATCAACATGGAGATGTTCACCGATGATGACTAGTCCGTCTCACGTGATGATCGGACACGGCCTAGTCGATTCAGATCATGTATCACTTAGATGACTAGAGGGATGTCTATCTAAGTGGGAGTTCATTAAATAATCAGATGAACTTAATTATCATGAACATAGTCAAAAGGTCTTTGCAAATTATGTCGTAGCCTACGCTTTAGTTCTACTGTTTAAGGTATGTTCCTAGAGAAAATTTAGTTGAAAGTTGATAGTAGCAATTATGCGGACTGGGTCCGTAAACTGAGGATTGTCCTCATTGCTGCACAGAAGGCTTATGTCCTTAATGCACCGCTCGGTGTGCTGAACCTCGAGCGTCGTTTGTGGATCTTGCGAACATCTGACATACACGTTTTGATGACTATGTGATAGTTCAGTGCGTAATGTTAAAACGGTATAGAATTGAGGCACCGAAGACGTTTTTGAAACGTCGCAGAACATGTGAGATGTTCCAAAGACTGAAATTGGGATTTCAGACTAGTGCCCATGTCAAGAGGTATGAGACCTCTGACAAGATTCTTAAGCCTGCAAACTAAGGGAGAAAAGCTCAATCGTTGAGCATGTGCTCAGATTGTCTGACTACTACAATCGCTTGAATCGAGTGGGAGTTAATCTTCCAGATGAGATAGTGATGGTTCTCCATAGTCACTGCCACCAAGCTATTAGAGCTTCGTGATGAACTATAACATATCAGGGATAGACATGATGATCCTTGAGCAACTCGCGATGTTTGACACCACGAAAGTAGAAA
Source organism: Triticum aestivum (assembly GCF_018294505.1). Lineage (NCBI taxonomy): Eukaryota > Viridiplantae > Streptophyta > Magnoliopsida > Poales > Poaceae > Triticum > Triticum aestivum. The sequence continues at coordinate 432,436,896 of NC_057811.1, forward strand.
TCAAGTAGGAGCATCAATTGTTGACGGTTGGTAACACCACTAGTTTCAAGAAGGGCAAGGGAAAGAAGGGATACTTCATGAAACGGCAAATCAGTTGCTGCTCTAGTGAAGAAACCCAAGGTTGAACCCAAACCCGAGACTAAGTGCTTCTGAAATGAGGGGAACGGTCACTGAAGCAGAACTACCCTAGATACTTCATAGATGAGAAGGCTGGCAAGGTCGACAGAAGTATATTGGATATACATTATATTAATGTGTACTTTACTAGTACTCCTAGTAGCACCAGGGTATTAGATACCGGTTCGGTTGCTAAGTGTTAGTAACTCGAAATAAAAGCTGCGGAATAAACGGAGACTAGCTAAAGGTGAGATGACGATATGTGTTGGAAGTGTTTCCAAGGTTGATGTGATCAAGCATCGCATGCTCCCTCTACCATCGAGATTGGGGTTAAACATGAATAATTATTATTTGGTGTTTGCGTTGAGCATAGACATGATTGGATTATGTTTATTGCAATACGGTTATTCATTTAAGGAGAATAATGGTTACTCTGTCTATTTGAATAATACCTTCAATGGTCTTGCACCTAAAATGAATGGTTTATTGAATCTCGATCGTAGTGATACACATGTTCATGCCAAAAGATATAAGATAGTAATGATAGTACCACATACTTGTGGCACTGCCATTTGAGTCATATTGGTATAGAACGCATGAAGAAGCTCCATGTAGATGGATCTTTGGACTCACTCGTTTTTTGAAAAGATTGAGACATGCGAACCATGTCTATTGGTATATATGCATGAAGAAACTCCATGCAGATGGATCGTTTGGACTCACTTGATTTTGAATCACTTGAGACATGCAAATCATGGGCAAGATGACTGAAAGGCCTTGTTTTCAGTAAGATGGAACAAGAAAGCAACTTGTTGGAAGTAATACATTTTGATGTGTGCAGTCCAATGAGTGCTGAGGCATGCAGTGGATATCGTTATGTTCTTACTTCACAGATGATTTGAGTAGATGCTGAGTGTATTTACTTGATGAAACACAAGTCTGAATTATTGAAAGGTTCAAGTGATTTCAGAGTGAAGTTGAAGATCGTCGTGACAAGAGGATAAAATGTCTATGATATGATCATAGAGATGAATATCTGAGTTACGAGTTTGGCACACAATTAAGACATTGTGGAAAGTGTTTCACAATTAATACCGCCTGGAACACCATAGTGTGATGGTGTGTCCGAACATCATAACTGCACCCTATGGGATATGGTGCATACCATGATGTCTCTTATCGAATTACCACTATCGTTTATGGGTTAGGCATTAGAGACAACCGCATTCACTTTAAATAGGGCACCACGCAATTCCGTTGAGACGACACCGTATGAACTATGGTTTAGAGAAACCTAAGCTATTGTTTCTTAAAAGTTTGGGGCTGCGACGCTTATGTGAAAAAATTTCAGGCTGATAAGCTCGAACCCAAAGCGGATAAATGCATCTTCATAGAATACCCAAAACAGTTGGGTATACCTCCTATTTCAGATCTGGAAGCAAAAGTGATTGTTTCTAGAAACGGGTCCTTTCTCGAGGAAAAGTTTCTCTCGAAAGAATTGAGTGGGAGGATGGTGGAGACTTGATGAGGTCATTGAAACCGTCACTTCAACTAATGTGTAGCAGGGCACAGGAAGTTGTTCCTGTGGCACCTACACCAATTGAAGTGGAAGCTTATGATAGTGATCATGAAACTTCAGATCAAGTCACTGCCAAACCTCATAGGACGACAAGGATGCGTACTACTTCAGAGTGGTACGTAATCCTGTCTTGGAAGTCATGTTGCTAGACAACAATGAACCTACGAGCTATGGAGAAGCGATGGTGGGCCCGGATTCCGGCGAATGGATCGAGGCCATAAAATCCGAGAGGATCCATGTATGAAAACAAAGTATAGACTTTGAAAGAACTACTTGATAGTCATAAGGTTGTTGGGTATAGATGGATTTTAAAGGGAAGACAGACAATGATGGTAAGTGTCACCATTAAGAAAGCTCGACTTGTCGTTAAGATGTTTTCCGGCAAGTTCAAGGAGTTGACTGCGATGAGACTTTCTCACTCGTAGCGATGCTAAGAGTCTGTTGGAATTATATTAGCAGTTACTGCATTATTTATGAACTCTTGCAGATAGGATGTCAAAACATTGTTTCCTCAACGATTTTCTTGAGGAAAGGTTGTATGTGATACAACCAGAAGGTTTTGTCAATCCTGAAAGATGCTAACAAGTATGCAAAGCTCCAGCAATCCTTCTAAGGATTGGAGTAAGCATCTCAGAGTTGGAATGTACGCTGTGATGAGATGATCAAAGATTTTGGGTTTATACAAAGTTTATGAGAAACTTGTGTTTCCAAAGAAGTGAGTGGGAGCACTATAGAATTTTTGATGAGTATATGTTGTTAACATATTGTTGATCAGAAATGATGTAGAATTTCTGGAAAGCATCCAGGGTTATTTGAAAAGTGTTTTTCAATGGAAAACCTGGATTAAGCTACTTGAACATTGAGCATCAAGCTCTATAAGGATAGATCAAAAACGCTTAATAGTACTTTCAAATGAATACATACCATGACAAGATTTTGAAGGAGTTCAAAATAGATCAGCAAAGAAGGAGTTCTTGGCTGTGTTACAAGGTGTGAGTATTGAGTAAGACTCAAGACCTAACCACGGCAAAAGAGAGAGAAAGGACGAAGGTCGTCCCCTATGCTTTAGACGTAGGCTCTACAGTATGCTATGCTGTGTACCGCACCTGAAGTGTGCCTTGCCATGAGTTATTCAAGGGGTACAATAGTGATCCGGGAATGGATCACATGACAGCTGTCGAACTTGTCCTTAGTATCTAGTGGACTAAGGAATTTTCTCGATCATGGAGGTGGTAAAAGAGTTTGTCGTAAAGGGTTACGTCGATGCAAACTTTGACACTAATCCGGATGACTCTGAGTAGTAAACCGGATTCGTATAGTAGAGCAGTTATTTGGAACAGCTCCTAGTAGCGCGTGGTAGCTGCATCTACAAGATGACATAGAGATTTGTAAAGCACACACGGATCTGAATGTTGCAGACTCGTTGACTAAAACCTCTCTCGTAAGCATGACATGATCAAAACCCTAGAACTCATTGAGTGTTAATCACATGGTGATGTGAACTAGATTATTGACTCTAGTAAACTCTTGGGTATTAGTCACATGGCGATGTGAACTTTGAGTGTTAATCACATGGTGATGTGAACTAGATTATTGACTCTAGTGCAAGTGGGAGACTGTTGGAAATATGCCCTAGAGGCAATAATAAAATGGTTATTATTATATTTCCTTGTTCATGATGATTGTCTATTGTTCATGCTATAATTGTATTAACTGGAAACCGTAATACATGTGTGAATACATAGACCACAACATGTCCCTAGCAAGCCTCTAGTTGACTAGCTCGTTGATCAATAGATGGTTATGGTTTCCTGACCATGGACATTGGATGTCATTGATAACGGGATCACATCATTAGGAGAATGATGTGATGGACAAGACCCAATCCTAAGCATAGCACAAGATCGTATAGTTCGTTTGCTAGAGCTTTTCTAATGTCAAGTATCATTTCCTTAGACCATGAGATTGCTCCCGGATACCGTAGGAATGCTTTGGGTGTACCAAACGTCACAACGTAACTGGGTGGCTATAAAGGTGCACTACAGGTATCTCCGAAAGTGTCTGTTGGGTTGGCACGAATCGAGACTGGGATTTGTCACTCCGTATGACGGAGAGGTATCTCTGGGCCCACTCGGTAATGCATCATCATAATGAGCTCAATGTGACTAAGGAGTTAGTCACGGGATCATGCATTACGGTACGAGTAAAGTGACTTGTCGGTAACGAGATTGAACGAGGTATTGGGATACCGACGATCGAATCTCGGGCAAGTAACATACCGATAGACAAAGGGAATTGTATACGGGATTGATTGAATCCTCGACATTGTGGTTCATCCGATGAGATCATCGAGGAGCATGTGGGAGCCAACATGGGTATCCAGATCCCGCTGTTGGTTATTGGCCGGAGAGTCGTCTCGGTCATGTCTACGTGTCTCCCGAACCCGTAGGGTCTACACACTTAAGGTTCGGTGACGCTAGGGTTGTAGAGATATTACTATGCGGTAACCCGAAAGTTGTTCGGAGTCCCGGATGAGATCCCGGACGTCACGAGGAGTTCCGGAATGGTCCGGAGGTAAAGATTTATATATGGGAAGTCTTGTTTTGGTCGCCGGAAAAGTTTCGCGCATTATCGGTATTGTACCAGGAGTGCCGAAAGGGGTCCGGGGGTCCACCTGCCCCGGGGGGCCACATGGGCTGTAGGGGTGTGCGCCTTGGCCTATATGGGCCAAGGGCACCAGCCCCAAGAGGCCCATGCGCCAAGAGATAAGGGAAAGGGAGAGTCCTAAAAGGGGAAGGCACCTCCTAGGTGCCTTGGGGAGGATGGACTCCTCCCTGGCCGCACCCTTCCTTGGAGGAAGGGCCAAGGCTGCGCCCCCCCTCTCTCCCTTGCCCCTATATATATGTGGGGGGGAGGGCAGCCATACCCCAAGCCCTGGCGCCTCCCTCCCTCCCGTGACACCTCTTCCTCCCCGCTTGCGCTTGGCGAAGCCCTGCCGAGATCCCGCTACTTCCACCACCACGCTGTCGTGCTGCTGGATCTCCATCAACTTCTCCTCCCCCCTTGCTGGATCAAGAAGGAGGAGATGTCCCCGCTCCGTACGTGTGTTGAATGCGGAGGTGCCGTCCGTTCGGCGCTAGGATCATCGGTGATTTGGATCACGACGAGTACGACTCCATCAACCCCGTTCTCTTGAACGCTTCCGCTCGCGATCTACAAGGGTATGTAGTTGCACTCCTCTCTCTCGTTGCTAGATGACTCCATAGATTGATCTTGGTGATGCGTAGAAAATTTTGAATTATTGCTACGTTCCCCAACAGTTTTGACGCCGCCGGCTCATTATTCCAACCCTTTGGACAATATGATTGCTGCGGCGACACGGTTGGCGGCTCTGCCAGTTGAAGGCGAGTCTCCGACGGCGGTTGAAACACGGAGGGCCAGAGAACTTCTTCAGATGGCATTAGCGCAGCAAGCGGCTTATTCTTATAGTCGTGAGCGGATTCACTCAACCCCTCATCGAAGCCGGAGTTACAGCAGGCACATTGACTCACCAGCGGTTTCAAGTACTGAACAGCACCGTAACCAGCCCTGTGGACATGACCAGGCGCGTGGTGGTGCCAATGCCCAGACTCTGATAGATCGGGGCAAAGCGCGTCGGGAGGCCGAGCTAGCGGCTCATCAGCACGCTTCGGCTTACCCGACGACTTCGGTGGAGGCAGGCATGACCTCTAGAACCTTGGGTGTACCATGTTTAGTGTCGGCTTTGCGTAACGAGCGTTTACCCAAGGATTTCAAGGGTCCTTGTAAGGTGCCTAATTACACAGCAGATCAGCCCCCTGAAGCTTGGGTTGAGAGTTATGAGATGGCTATGGAGATGCTGGATGTTAGTGATGCTGTGTGTGCTAAGTATTTCACCATGATGCTGGAAGGGCCGGCTCGCACTTGGTTGAAAGGGATGCCTGCCAACTCCATTGGGTCGTGGGCGGAGTTGAAGGCCCGCTTTATTCAAAATTTCAAAGATACGTGCAAGCAGCCAATGTCAATCATGGATTTGGTTTCTTGTGTTCAAGATGAGGGCGAGTCAACAACCAACTGGGTGCGTCGGGTCTCGACTATCATACACTCATTAGATAATATCAACGTCGTCTCAGCAGTTTTAATGTTGGAGAAAAATTGTCGTTTCCGCCCTCTCAAACAGAAGCTTGGGCAGCTTAAGCGCCATTGCAGTGACATGGGGGAGCTCATGGTGGCCCTTGTCAAATATGCCGACTCTGATAGTACCAAGGACCCTGAGTCTGATGATGAAAGGTTGGGAAAGGGAAAGAAGAGTAGCGGTATGAAGGGGCAGTGGCACAACCCGACCAGCCAGGGTGGCAATGGTAAGCGCAGAGCTGATGACTTCGTGGCCAACACTGGTGTACAGAATAATAACCAGCGTCATAAGGGGAGGCCGGCTCAATCTGGAGGAACAAAATTCAACCTCGAGGCAATAATGAATCAGCCATGTCCGAAGCACGGAACACATGAAAAGCCATCTGCCCATTTGTGGAAAGATTGTTTTATCATGAAACAGTCCAGGGATTCTCATCTTTTCCAGCACAACCATGGCCCGAATGGCGGTTCAGGGTCCGGCCCTCATGGTCCAGGTCATGGAGGTGGCGGTTCATATTCCGGCTTTCAAGGCCAAGGTAATCAGGGTGGTTACAACCAACAAAATAACCAGGGGAGTCAGCAGCAGCAGTCTAGTTATCAGAGTAACCCGAAGCAATTGAATAGTGGGTAGTACCACGTCTTCACCACGAGTTTATGTAAGCGGTATCAGAAGCTCCATAAAAGGACAGTAAACGCCGTTGAACCGGCGGTGCCCCGTTACTTGTGATGGTCTGAACACCCTATTCTCTAGAGCCGTGAGGATCACCCGCCCCGGGTTGATAATCCGGGTCACTTAGCAGTGGTGGTAGCGCCTCAGGTTGGGGGGTACAAATTTACCAAGGTACTCATGGACGGAGGCAGCAGCATCAATATCATTTACTATGAAACCTTCCATCGCATGGGATTGACCGACAAAAATCTTAAATCGTCAAACACTGTTTTTCACGGTGTGGTGCCTGGTAAGTCGACATATCCGGTGGGTAAAATATCCTTGGAGGTTGCCTTTGGAGATGAGTATGATTCCAGATCTGAGACGTTGACCTTTGAAGTGGTTAAAATCAAGAGCCTGTATCATGCTCTGTTTGGGCGACCGGCTTACGCTAAATTCATGGCAAGGCCTTGTTATGTTTACTTACAGCTTAAGATGCTGGGTCACAAGGGCACCATCACAGTGCATGGAAGTCGTAAGGTAGCTTTGGATTGTGAAGAAGGTGATGCTGCTTACGCTGAATCTGTCTGTGCAACAGAGGAGTTGAAATTTTACAAGGATAATGTTGACCCGGCGGATATGGCATCTTTGAAGAAGCCAACCACAGAGCATGACCCCTTATTGAAGTTTAAGTCAGCAGATGACACTAAGTTAGTTGACTTCGTTCCTGGTGACTCATCCAAGCAGTTCAGCATCAGTGCTAATCTGGATCCGAAATAGGAAAGCGCGCTCATCGAGTTCATCCGTGAGAACCAGGACATCTTTGCATGGAAGCCTTCAGACATGCCAGGTGTGCCGAGGGAACTCGCTGAGCACACTCTCAATATTGATCCTAAGTTTAAACCGGTCAAGCAATTCATTCGCCGTTTCAATGAAGAGAGGCGTAAGGCTATTGGTGAGGAGGTAGCCCAGCTCTTGGCGACTGGGTTCATTGTTGAAGTTTTTCATCCTGAGTGGTTGGCTAACCCGGTGCTGGTGCTTAAGAAAAATGGCACTTGGCGCATGTATGTGGATTATACGGACTTAAACAAGGCTTGTCCGGCTGATCCCTTTGCTCTCCCCCGTATTGATCAGATTATTGATGCTACGGCGGGTTGTGAGCGTTTGAGTTTTTTGGATGCCTATTCTGGTTATCATCAGATCAAAATGGCAGTTAAGGACCAGGAGAAGACAGCCTTCATCACTCCCTTTGGAGCCTTCTGTTATGTGTCTATGCCTTTTGGGCTTAAGAGTGCTCAGGCGACTTACCAACGGTGTGTGCAGAATTGTCTTCATGATCAGATTGGGCGCAATGTTCATGCCTACGTGGATGATATTGTGGTGAAGTCCAGGAAGAAGGAAACCTTGATTGTTGATTTGAAAGAAACCTTTGATAATCTCCGGGTCTACAGTATGATGCTTAACCCGGCCAAGTGTGTCTTTGGTGTACCAGCTGGCAAGCTCTTGGGTTTTCTGGTTTCAGAACGAGGTATTGAAGCTAACCCGGAGAAGATAAAGGCTATCACCTCTCTGGCTAAACCGGCGTGTATCAATGATGTTCAGCGTTTGGCGGGTCGTATTGTGGCTTCAAGCCGGTTAATAAGGCGGTTGGGTGAGAAGGCCATCCCTCTTTATCAGATGATGAAGACAGATCACTTTGTTTGGAGTGATGCTGCTAATCAGGCGTTTGAGGCCTTGAAGAAACAGTTGGCTGAGCCACCGGTTCTTGCTGCTCCCATTGACAAAGAGCCTTTGTTGTTATATGTGGCTGCCAATAGCCGAGCTGTCAGTGTAGCCATTGTGGTGGAAAGGAAGGAGTCAGGCAAGGAGCATCTGGTTCAGCGGCCAGTTTACTACATCAGTGAGGTTCTTATTGAGTCCAAGCAGAGGTATCCACATTGGCAGAAGCTTGTATATGGAGTGTTCATGGCTAGCCAAAAGCTCAAGCAATATTTTCTGGGTCATCCTATCACTGTGGTTAGTTCTGCTCCTTTAGGGGATATCATTCAAAACAGAGAAGCCACAAGTCGGATAGCCAAATGGGCCATTGAGCTTGGACCTCATGGTTTGAAGTATGTACCTCGCACAGCCATCAAGTCTCAAGCACTTGTGGATTTTATCAATGATTGGACAGAGTTGCAGACGCTTGAGGAGAAGCTGGATAGCACATATTGGACTATTCACTTTGATGGATCCAAGCAATTGGAGGGCTCGGGGGCTGGAGTTGTCTTGACTTCCCCACGAGGTGATAAGTTTTCCTATGTTCTCTAGTTGATGTTCCCTTGTACTAACAATGTAGTTGAGTATGAGGCCTTACTTCATGGTCTTCGGATGGCTAAGGAGATGAACTTAAGTCGGTGAGGTGTTTCGGCGACTCAGATCTGGTAGCTCAGCAAGTTTCTGGTACTTGGGATTCCAAGGATCCATTCATGGCGGCTTATCATCGAGAGGTTGATGCTATCGCGGGTTACTTCAAAGGTTATCAAGTCGAACATGTTGATCGTAGGAAAAATGAGGCGGCTGATGCTTTAAGCCGGTTAGGGTCCCAGCATAAACCGGTGCCACCTAACACTTTTCTGGATATTCTTCATGACCCTTCAGTCAAATTGCCTATAGAGGAAGATCTTGCTATTCCTGACCCGGAAGCACAACTGGTGGCGGCTCTTCATGTTATTCCTAATTGGACAGTTCCATATTTGGCTTATATGACCCAGGGCGAGTTACCTGAGGATGAAACTTTGGCCATGCAGATAACCCGGCGGTCTAAGTCAATGACTATTGTCAATGGAGAGTTGCATCATCGCAGTGTCACAGGGGCGTTTCAACGTTGTGTTTCTCCTGAAGAAGGTTGTGAGATTCTGCGAGAGATTCATGAAGAGATTGTGGTCATCATGCCGGTTCTAAGTCTCTCGTAGCCAAGGCTTTCCGTCATGGGTTGTATTGGCTGACGACTCACGCTGATGCTGAGGATTTACTTAGTAAATGTGATGGTTGTCAAAAGTTCTCATGACGAGCTCATGTGCCGGCTCAAGAATTGAGGATGATTCCAATTGCTTGGCCATTTGCAACCTGGGGGCTTGATATGGTTGGGCCTTTCGAAAGGTCCAAGGATAAAAAGACCCACCTTTTGGTGGCAGTTGACAAATTTACAAAGTGGGTTGAAGCAGAGCCGGTTAGTAAGTGTGACGCAGCGACGGCGGTTCAATTCATCAAAAAGGTGATTTTCCATTTTGGCTTTCCCCATAGCATTATAACCGATAATGGCACTAATCTGTCCAAGGGTGCTATGAAAGAGTTTTGTCAATGAGAGCATATTCGACTTGATGTATCATCAGTGGCTCACCCCCAGTCCAATGGTCAAGCTGAGAGAGCCAATCAAGAGATTTTGCGAGGCGTCAAGCCCCGGCTTATGGTCCCTTTGCAAAGGACGCCGGGCTATTGGGTGGAGGAGTTACCCTCAGTATTATGGAGTATCAATACTACCCCCAATAGATCTACGGGTTACACACCTTTCTTCATGGTTTACGGAGCAGAGGCAGTTCTCCCTAGTGACATCCGACACGATTCGCCTCATGTGGCAGCCTATGTTGAAGCTGATAATGAAAAAGCACATCAGGATGCACTTGACCTGTTGGATGAGGAGCGTGACCTTGCGGCGGCTTGTTCGGTGATTTACCACCAAGATCTGCGCCGTCATCACAGCCGCCGGGTTAAAACTAGAACCTTTCAAGAAGGCGACTTGGAGCTCCGGCTTATCTAGGATTAGACTGATATGCATAAACTATCCCCACCTTGGGAAGGGCCTTTTGTGGTCAGCAAGAATCTGAATAATGGGTCATACTATCTTATCGATGTTCGAGACCACAAGGACTCACGCACATCGGAGGAGGAGACCTGTCGGCCGTGGAATATTGCTCATCTTTGGCCTTACTATACTTGAGACACCGGCTCTTGTTGTCGGGGATTGTAGCAGAAATTTAAAATTTTCTACGCATCACCAAGATCAATCTATGGAGTCATCTAGCAACGAGAGAGATGAGTGCATCTAGATACCCTTGTAGATCGCGAGCGGAAGCGTTCAAGTGAACGGGTTGATGGAGTCGTACTCGTCGTGATCCAAATCACCGATGACCGAGCGCCGAACGGACGGCACCTCCGCGTTCAACACACGTACGGAGCAGTGACGTCTCCTCCTTCTTGATCCAGCAAGGGGAAAGGAGAGGTTGATGGAGATCCAGTAGCACGACGGCGTGGTGGTGGAAGTAGCGGGGATCTCGGCAGGGCTTCGCCAAGCTCAGCGAGAGGGAGAGGTGTTACGGGAGGGAGAGGGAGGCGCCAGGGGCTGTGGTGCGGCTGCCCTCCCTCCCCCTCCTATATATAGGCCTCCTGGGGGGCGCCGGCCCTGGGAGATCTGATCTCCAGGGGGCGGCGGCCAAGGGGTGGCTTCCCCCCCAAGCCAAGTGGGGGGCGCCCCCACCCCTAGGGTTTCCAACCCTAGGCGCAGGGGGAGTGTTGGGGATCATAGCAGAATTTTAAAATTTTCTACGCATCACCAAGATCCATCTATGGAGTATACTAGCAATGAGGGGAAAGGAGTGCATCTACATACCCTTGTAGATCGCGAGCGGAAGCGTTCAAGTGAACGGGGATGATGGAGTCGTACTCGCCGTGATCCAAATCACCGATGACCGAGTGCCGAACGGACGGCACCTGCGCGTTCAACACACGTACGGAGCAGCAACGTCTCCTCCTTCTTGATCCAGCAAGGGGGAAGGAGAGGTTGGTGGAGATCCAGCAGCACGACGGCGTGGTGGTGGAAGTAGCGGGATCCAGGCAGGGCTTCGCCAAGTACAAGCGGGGAGGAGAGGTGTTGTAGGTGGAGAGGGAGGCACCAGGGGCTGTGGTACTGCTGCCCTCCCTCCCCCCCCCACTATTTATAGGGGTCCTGGGGGGCGGCGGCCACCCTGGAGATCCAATCTGAGGGGGGGCGGCGGCCAAGGGGGTGGCTTGCCCCCCAAGGCAAGTGGGGCGCCCCCCACCCCTAGGGTTTCCAACGCTAGCCACAGGGGGAGGCCCAAGGGGGGGCGCCCCAGCCCACTAAGGGCTGGTTCCCTTCCCACTTCAGCCCATGGGGCCCTCCGGGATAGGTGGCCGCACCCGGTGGACCCCCGGGACCCTTCCGGTGGTCCCGATACAATACCGATAACCCCCGAAACTTTCCCAGTGGCCGAAACTGGACTTCCTATATATAATTCTTCACCTCCGGACCATTCCGGAACTCCTCGTGATGTCCGGGATCTCATCCGGGACTCCGAACAACTTTCGGGTTTCCGCATACTAATATCTCTACAACCCTAGCGTCACCGAACCTTAAGTGTGTAGACCCTACGGGTTCGGGAGACATGCAGACATGACCGAGACGCCTCTCCGATCAATAACCAACAGCGGGATCTGGATACCCATGTTGGCTCCCACATGTTCCACGATGATCTCATCGGATGGACCACGATGTCGAGGATTCAATCAATCCCGTATACAATTCCCTTTGTCAATCGGTACGTTACTTGCCCGAGATTCGATCGTCGGTATCCCAATACCTTCAATCTCGTTACCGGCAAGTCACTTTACTCGTACCATAATGCATGATCACGTGGCTAACTCCTTAGTCACATTGATCTCATTATGATGATGCATTACCGAGTGGGCCCAGAGATACCTCTCCGTCATACGGAGTGACAAATCCCAGTCTCGATCCGTGCCAACTCAACAGACACTTTCGGAGATACCCGTAGTGTACCTTTATAGTCACCCAGTTACGTTGTGACGTTTGGTACACCCAAAGCACTCCTACGGCATCTGGGAGTTGCACGATCTCATGGTCTAAGGAAATGATACTTGACATTGGAAAAGCTCTAGCAAACGAACTACACGATCTTTTGTGCTATGCTTAGGATTGGGTCTTGTCCATCACATCATTCTCCTAATGATGTGATCCCGTTATCAATGACATCCAATGTCCATAGTCAGGAAACCATGACTATCTGTTGATCAACGAGCTAGTCAACTAGAGGCTCACTAGGGACACGTTGTGGTCTATGTATTCACACATGTATTACGATTTCCGGATAACACAATTATAGCATGAACAATAGACAATTATCATGAACAAGGAAATATAATAATAACCATTTATTATTGCCTCTAGGGCATATTTCCAACAGTCTCCCACTTGCACTAGAGTCAATAATCTAGTTACATTGTGATGAATCGAACACCCATAGAGTTCTGGTGTTGATCATGTTTTGCTCTAGGGAGAGGTTTAGTCAACGGATCTGCTACATTCAGGTCCGTATGTACTTTACAAATATCTATGTCTCCATTTTGAACACTTTCACGAATGGAGTTGAAGCGACGCTTGATATGCCTGGTCTTCCTGTGAAACCTGGGCTCCTTGGCAAGGGCAATAGCTCCAGTGTTGTCACAGAAGAGAGTCATCGGGCCCGACGCATTGGGAATCACCCCTAGGTCGGTAATGAACTCCTTTATCCAGACTGCTTCCTGTGCTGCCTCTGAGGCCGCCATGTACTCCGCTTCACATGTAGATCCCGCCACGACGCTTTGCTTGCAACTGCACCAGCTTACTGCCCCTCCATTCAAAATATACACGTATCCGGTTTGTGACTTCGAGTCATCCAGATCTGTGTCGAAGCTAGCGTCGACGTAACCCTTTACGACGAGCTCTTCGTCACCTCCATAAACGAGAAACATATCCTTAGTCCTCTTCAGGTACTTCAGGATATTCTTGACCGCTGTCCAGTGTTCCATGCCGGGATTACTTTGGTACCTTCCTACCAAACTTACGGCAAGGTTTACATCAGGTCTGGTACACAGCATGGCATACATAATAGACCCTATGGCCGAGGCATAGGGGATGACACTCATCTTTTCTCTATCTTCTGCCGTGGTCGGGCATTGAGCCGTGCTCAATTGCACACCTTGCAATACAGGCAAGAACCCCTTCTTGGACTGATCCATATTGAACTTCTTCAATATCTTGTCAAGGTACGTACTCTGTGAAAGACCAATGAGGCGTCTTGATCTATCTCTATAGATCTTGATGCCTAATATATAAGCAGCTTCTCCAAGGTCCTTCATTGAAAAACACTTATTCAAATAGGCCTTTATACTTTCCAAGAATTCTATATCATTTCCCATCAATAGTATGTCATCCACATATAATAAGAGAAATGCTACAGAGCTCCCACTCACTTTCTTGTGTTCTCCGTAAGTCTGTGTAAACCCAAACGCTTTGATCATCTCATCAAAACGAATGTTCCAACTCCGAGATGCTTGCACCAGCCCATAGATGGAGCGCTGGAGCTTGCATACCTTGTTAGCATTCTTAGGATCAACAAAACCTTCCGGCTGCATCATATACAATTCTTCCTTAAGAAAGCCGTTAAGGAATGCTGTTTTGACGTCCATCTGCCATATCTCATAATCATAGTATGCGGCAATTGCTAACATGATTCGGACGGACTTCAGCTTCGCTACGGGTGAGAAAGTCTCATCGTAGTCAACCCCTTGAACTTGTCGATAACCCTTAGAGACAAGTCGAGCCTTATAGATGGTCACATTACCATCCGCGTCTGTCTTCTTCTTAAAGATCCATTTATTTTCTATGGCTCGCCGATCATCGGGCAAGTCAGTCAAAGTCCATACTTCGTTTTCATACATGGATCCTATCTCGGATTTCATGGCTTCTAGCCATTTGTCGGAATCCGGGCCCGCCATCGCTTCTTCATAGTTCGAAGGTTCACCGTTGTCTAACAATATGATTTCCAGGACAGGGTTGCCGTACCACACTGGTGCGGAACGTGTCCTTGTGGACCTACGAAGTTCAGCAGTAACTTGATCCGAAGCTTCATGATCATCATCATTAACTTCCTCCCCAGTCGGTGTAGGCACCACAGGAACATCTTCCCGCGCTGCGCTACTTTCCGGTTCGGAAGGGGTGACTATCACCTCATCAAGTTCCACTTTCCTCCCACTTAATTCTTTCGAGAGAAACTCTTTCTCCAGAAAGGACCCGTTCTTGGCAACAAAGATCTTGCCTTCGGATCTGAGGTAGAAGGTATACCCAATGGTTTCCTTAGGGTATCCTATGAAGACGCATTTTTCCGACTTGGGTTCGAGCTTTTCAGGTTGAAGTTTCTTGACATAAGCATCGCATCCCCAAACTTTTAGAAACGACAGCTTAGGTTTCTTCCCAAACCATAATTCATACGGTGTCGTCTCAACGGATTTCGACGGAGCCCTATTTAAAGTGAATGCGGCAGTCTCTAAAGCATAGCCCCAAAATGAGAGCGGTAGATCGGTAAGAGACATCATAGATCGCACCATATCCAATAGAGTGCGATTACGACGTTCGGACACACCGTTTCGCTGAGGTGTTCCAGGCGGCGTGAGTTGTGAAACGATTCCACATTTCCTTAAGTGTGTACCAAATTCGTGACTTAAATATTCTCCACCACGATCTGATCGTAAGAACTTTATTTTCCCGTCACGTTGATTCTCAACCTCACTCTGAAATTCCTTGAACTTTTCAAAGGTTTCAGACTTGTGTTTCATTAGGTAGACATACCCATATCTACTTAAGTCATCAGTGAGAGTGAGAACATAACGATATCCTCCGCGAGCCTCAACACTCATTGGACCGCACACATCGGTATGTATGATTTCCAATAAGTTGGTTGCTCGCTCCATTGTTCCGGAGAACGGAGTCTTGGTCATCTTACCCATGAGGCATGGTTCGCACGTGTCAAATGATTCGTAATCAAGAGACTCCAAAAGTCCATCTGCATGGAGCTTCTTCATGCGTTTGACACCAATGTGACCAAGGCGGCAGTGCCACAAGTATGTGGGACTATCGTTATCAACTTTACATCTTTTGGTATTCACACTATGAATATGTGTAACATCACGTTCGAGATTCATCAAGAATAAACCATTGACCAGCGGGGCATGACCATAAAACATATCTCTCATATAAATAGAACAACCATTATTCTCGGATTTAAATGAGTAGCCATCTCGAATTAAACGAGATCCAGATACAATGTTCATGCTCAAAGCTGGCACTAAATAACAATTATTGAGGTTTAAAACTAATCCCGTAGGTAAATGCAGAGGTAGCGTGCCGACGGCGATCACATCGACCTTGGAACCATTCCCGACGCGCATCGTCACCTCGTCCTTCGCCAGTCTCCGCTTATTCCGCAGCTCCTGTTTTGAGTTACAAATATGAGCAACCGCACCGGTATCAAATACCCAGGAGCTACTACGAGTACTGGTAAGGTACACATCAATTACATGTATATCACATATACCTTTGGTGTTGCCGGCCTTCTTGTCCGCTAAGTATTTGGGGCAGTTCCGCTTCCAGTGACCACTTCCCTTGCAATAAAAGCACTCAGTCTCAGGCTTGGGTCCATTCTTTGACTTCTTCCCGGCAACTGGCTTACCGGGCGCGGCAACTCCCTTGCCGTCCTTCTTGAAGTTCTTCTTACCCTTGCCTTTCTTGAACTTAGTGGTTTTATTCACCATCAACACTTGATGTTCCTTTTTGATCTCCACCTCCGCTGATTTCAGCATTGAATATACCTCAGGAATGGTCTTTTCCATCCCCTGCATATTGAAGTTCATCACAAAGCTCTTGTAGCTCGGTGGAAGCGACTGAAGGATTCTGTCAATGACCGCGTCATCCGGGAGATTAACTCCCAGCTGAGACAAGCGGTTGTGTAACCCAGACATTCTGAGTATGTGCTCACTAACAGAACTATTTTCCTCCATTTTACAGCTGAAGAACTTGTCGGAGACTTCATATCTCTCGACCCGGGCATGAGCTTGGAAAACCATTTTCAGCTCTTCGAACATCTCATATGCTCCATGTTTCTCAAAACGCTTTTGGAGCCCCGGTTCTAAGCTGTAAAGCATGCCGCACTGAACGAGGGAGTAATCATCAGCACGTGATTGCCAAGCGTTCATAACGTCTTGGTTCTCTGGGATGGGTGCTTCACCTAGCGGTGCTTCTAGGACATAATCTTTCTTGGCAGCTATGAGGATGATCCTCAGGTTCCGGACCCAGTCCGTATAGTTGCTGCCATCATCTTTCAGCTTGGTTTTCTCTAGGAACGCGTTGAAGTTGAGGACAAC
Organism: Triticum aestivum; assembly: GCF_018294505.1. Taxonomy (NCBI): domain Eukaryota; kingdom Viridiplantae; phylum Streptophyta; class Magnoliopsida; order Poales; family Poaceae; genus Triticum; species Triticum aestivum. The sequence continues at coordinate 432,453,647 of NC_057811.1, forward strand.
GTGGGCCATTTGATCTACAAGACATATTGTAAAGATTTTAGACTAAGTTCATGATAATTAAGTTCATCTAATCAAATTATTCAATGAACTCCCACTCAGATAGACATCCCTCTAGTCATCTAAGTGAAACATGATCCGAGTTAACTAGGCCGTGTCCGATCATCACGTGAGACGGACTAGTCAAGATCGGTGAACATCTCCATGTTGATCGTATCTTCTATACGACTCATGCTCGACCTTTCGGTCCTCCGTGTTCCGAGGCCATGTCTGTACATGCTAGGCTCGTCAAGTCAACCTAAGTGTATTGCGTGTGTTCCGAGGCCATGTCTGTACATGCTAGGCTCGTCAACACCCGTTGTATGCGAACGTTAGAATCTATCACACCCGATCATCACGTGGTGCTTCGAAACAACGAACCTTCGCAACGGTGCACAGTTAGGGGGAACACTTTCTTGAAATTATTATAAGGGATCATCTTACTTACTACCGTCGTTCTAAGCAAATAAGATGCAAAACATGATAAACATCACATGCAATCAAATAGTGACATGATATGGCCAATATCATTTTGCTCCTTTGATCTCCATCTTCGGGGCGCCATGATCATCTTCGTCACCGGCATGACACCATGATCTCCATCATCATGATCTCCATCATTGTGTCTTCATGAAGTTGTCACGCCAACGATTACTTCTACTTCTATGGCTAACGCGTTTAGCAATAAAGTAAAGTAATTTACATGGCGTTATTCAATGACACGCAGGTCATACAAAAAATAAAGACAACTCCTATGGCTCCTGCCGGTTGTCATACTCATCGACATGCAAGTCGTGATTCCTATTACAAGAATATGATCAATCTCATACATCACATATATCATTCATCACATCTTCTGGCCATATCACATCACAAGGCACATGCTGCAAAAACAAGTTAGACGTCCTCTAATTGTTGTTGCAAGTTTTTACGTGGCTTCTATAGGTTTCTAGCAAGAACGTTTCTTACCTACGTAAAACCACAACGTGATATGCCAATTTCTATTTACCCTTCATAAGGACCCTTTTCATCAAATCCGTTCCGACTAAAGTGGGAGAGACAGACACCCGCTAGCCACCTTATGCAACTAGTGCATGTCAGTCGGTGGAACCTGTCTCACGTAAGCGTACGTGTAAGGTCGGTCCGGGCCGCTTCATCCCACAATGCCGCCGAACAAGATAAGACTAGTAGTGGCAAGAAAAATCGACAACATCTACGCCCACAACTGCTTTGTGTTCTACTCGTGCATAGTAACTACGCATAGGCCTGGCTCATGATGCCACTGTTGGGGATCGTAGAAGAATTTTAAAATTTTCTACGCATCACCAAGATCCATCTATGGAGTATACTAGCAACGAGGGTAAAGGAGTACATCTACATACCCTAGTAGATCGCGACCGGAAGCGTTGAAGTGAACGGGGATGATGGAGTCGTACTCGCCGTGATCCAAATCACCGATGACCGAGTGCCGAACGGACGGCACCTCCGCGTTCAACACACGTACGGAGCAGCAACGTCTCCTCCTTCTTGATCCAGCAAGGGGGAAGGAGAGGTTGGTGGAGATTCAGCAGCATGACGGCGTGGTGGTGGAAGTAGCGGGATCCCGGCAGGGCTTCGCCAAGCACAAGCGGGGAGGAGAGGTGTTGCAGGTGGAGAGGGAGGCGCCAGGGGCTGTGGTACTGCTGCCCTCCCTCCCCCCCACTATTTATAGGGGTCCTGGGGGGGCGCCGGCCACCCTGGAGATCCAATCTGAGGGGGGGCGGCGGCCAAGGGGGTGGCTTGCCCCCCAAGGCAAGTGGGGCGCCCCCCACCCCTAGGGTTTCCAACCCTAGGCGCAGGGGGAGGCCCAAGGGGGGGCGCCCCAGCCCACTAAGGGCTGGTTCCCTTCCCACTTCAGCCCATGGGGCCCTCCGGGATAGGTGGCCCCACCCGGTGGACCCCCGGGACCCTTCCGGTGGTCCCGGTACAATACCGATAACCCCCGAAACTTTCCCGGTGGCCGAAACTGGACTTCCTATATATAATTCTTCACCTCCGGACCATTCCGGAACTCCTCGTGACGTCCGGGATCTCATCCGGGACTCCGAACAACTTTCGGGTTTCCGCATACTAATATCTCTACAACCCTAGCGTCACCGAACCTTAAGTGTGTAGACCCTACGGGTTCGGGAGACATGCAGACATGACCGAGACGCCTCTCCGGTCAATAACCAACAGCGGGATCTGGATACCCATGTTGGCTCCCACATGTTCCACGATGATCTCATCGGATGAACCACGATGTCGAGGATTCAATCAATCCCGTATACAATTCCCTTTGTCAATCGGTACGTTACTTGCCCGAGATTCGATCGTCGGTATCCCAATACCTTGTTCAATCTCGTTACCGGTAAGTCACTTTACTCGTACCGTAATGCATGATCCCGTGGCTAACTCCTTAGTCACATTGAGCTCATTATGATGATGCATTACCGAGTGGGCCCAGAGATACCTCTCCGTCATACGGAGTGACAAATCCCAGTCTCGATCCGTGCCAACTCAACAGACACTTTCGGAGATACCCGTAGTGTACCTTTATAGTCACCCAGTTACGTTGTGACGTTTGGTACACCCAAAGCACTCCTACGGCATCCGGGAGTTGCACGATCTCATGGTCTAAGGAAATGATACTTGACATTGGAAAAGCTCTAGCAAACGAACTACACGATCTTTTGTGCTATGCTTAGGATTGGGTCTTGTCCATCACATCATTCTCCTAATGATGTGATCCCGTTATCAATGACATCCAATGTCCATAGTCAGGAAACCATGACTATCTGTTGATCAACGAGCTACTCAACTAGAGGCTTAATAGGGACACGATGTGGTCTATGTATTCACACATGTATTACGATTTCCAGATAACACAATTATAGCATGAACAATAGACATTTATCATGAACAAGGAAACATAATAATAACTATTTATTATTGCCTCTAGGGCATATTTCCAACAGGGAGGCCCAAGGGGGGCGCACCAGCCCACCAGGGGCTGGTTCCCCTCCCACTTCAGCCTATGGGGCCTTCCGGGATAGGTGGCCCCACCCGGTGGACCCCCGGGACCCTTCCGGTGGTCCCGGTACAATACCGGTAACCCCCGAAACTTTCCCGGTGGCCGAAACTAGACTTCCTATATATAATTCTTCACCTCCGGACCATTCCGGAACTCCTCGTGACGTCCGGGATCTCATCCGGGACTCCGAACAACTTTCGGGTTACCGCATACTAATATCTCTACAACCCTAGCGTCACCGAACCTTAAGTGTGTAGACCCTACGGGTTCGGGAGACACGCAGACATGACCGAGACGACTCTCCGGTTAATAACCAACAGCGGGATCTGGATACCCATGTTGGCTCCCACGTGTTCCACGATGATCTCATCGGATGAACCACGATGTTGAGGATTCAATCAATCCCGTATACAATTCCCTTTGTCAATCGGTACGTTACTTGCCCGAGATTCGATCGTCGGTATCCCAATACCTTGTTCAATCTCGTTACCGGCAAGTCACTTTACTCGTACCGTAATGCATGATTCCGTGACCAACCACTTGGTCACTTTGAGCTCATTATGATGATGCATTACCGAGTGGGCCTAGAGATACCTCTCCGTCATACGGAGTGACAAATCCCAGTCTCGATCCGTGTCAACCCAACAGACACTTTCAGAGATACCTGTAGTGTACCTTTATAGTCACCCAGTTACGTTGTGACGTTTGGTACACCCAAAGCACTCCTACGGCATCCGGGAGTTACACGATCTCATGGTCTAAGGAAATGATACTTGACATTGGAAAAGCTCTAGCAAACGAACTACACGATCTTTGTGCTATGCTTAGGATTGGGTCTTGTCCATCACATCATTCTCCTAATGATGTGATCCCGTTATCAATGACATCCAATGTCCATAGTCAGGAAACCATGACTATCTGTTGATCAACGAGCTAGTCAACTAGAGGCTCACTAGGGACATGTTGTGGTCTATGTATTCACACATGTATTACGATTTCCGGATAACACAATTATAGCATGAACAATAGACAATTATCATGAACAAGGAAATATAATAATAACCATTTATTATTGCCTCTAGGGCATATTTCCAACTGTCTCCCACTTGCACTAGAGTCAATAATCTAGTTACATTGTGATGAATCGAACACCCATAGAGTTCTGGTGTTGATCATGTTTTGCTCTAGGGAGAGGTTTAGTCAACGGATCTGCTACATTCAGGTCCGTATGTACTTTACAAATATCTATGTCTCCATTTTGAACACTTTCACGAATGGAGTTGAAGCGACGCTTGATATGCCTGGTCTTCCTGTGAAACCTGGGCTCCTTGGCAAGGGCAATAGCTCTAGTGTTGTCACAGAAGAGAGTCATCGGGCCCGACGCATTGGGAATCACCCCTAGGTCAGTAATGAACTCCTTCATCCAGATTGCTTCTTGCGCTGCCTCTGAGGCCGCCATGTACTCCGCTTCACAAGTAGATCCCGCCATGACGCTTTGCTTGCAACTGCACCAGCTTACTGCCCCTCCATTCAAAATATACACGTATCCGGTTTGTGACTTCGAGTCATCCAGATCTGTGTCGAAGCTAGCGTCGACGTAACCCTTTACGACGAGCTCTTCGTCACCTCCATATACGAGAAACATATCCTTAGTCCTTTTCAGGTACTTCAGGATATTCTTGACCGTTGTCCAGTGTTCCATGTCGGGATTACTTTGGTACCTTCCTACCAAACTTACGGCAAGGTTTACATCAGGTCTGGTACACAGCATGGCATACATAATAGACCCTATGGCCGAGGCATAGGGGATGAGACTCATCTTTTCTCTATCTTCTGCCGTGGTCGGGCATTGAGCCGTGCTCAATTGCACACCTTCAATACAGGCAAGAACCCCTTCTTGGACTGATCCATATTGAACTTCTTCAATATCTTGTCAAGGTACGTACTTTGTGAAAGACCAATGAGGCGTCTTGATCTATCTCTATAGATCTTGATGCCTAATATATAAGCAGCTTCTCCAAGGTCCTTCATTGAAAAACACTTATTCAAATAGGCCTTTATACTTTCCAAGAATTCTATATCATTTCCCATCAATAGTATGTCATCCACATATAATAAGAGAAATGCTACAGAGCTCCACTCACTTTCTTGTAAACACAGGCTTCTCCATAAGTCTGTGTAAACCCAAACGCTTTGATCATCTCATCAAATCGAATGTTCCAACTCCGAGATGCTTGCACCAGCCCATAGATGGAGCGCTGGAGCTTGCATACCTTGTTAGCATTCTTAGGATCGACAAAACCTTCCGGCTACATCATATACAATTCTTCCTTCAGAAAGCCGTTAAGGAATGCCGTTTTGACGTCCATTTGCCATATCTCATGATCATAGAATGCGGCAATTGCTAACATGATACGGACGGACTTCAGCTTCGCTACGGGTGAGAAAGTCTCATCGTAGTCAACCCCTTGAACTTGTTGATAACCCTTAGCGACAAGTCGAGCCTTATAGATGGTCACGTTACCATCCGCGTCTGTCTTCTTCTTAAAGATCCATTTATTTTCTATGGCTCGCCGATCATCGGGCAAGTCAGTCAAAGTCCATACTTCGTTTTCATACATGGATCCTATCTCGGATTGCATGGCTTCAAGCCATTTGTTGGAATTCGGGCCCGCCATCGCTTCTTCATAGTTCGAAGGTTCACCGTTGTCTAACAACATGATTTCCATGACAGGGTTGCCATACCACTCTGGTGCGGAACGTGTCCTTGTGGACCTACGAAGTTCAGCAGTAACTTGATCTGAAGCTTCATGATCATCATCATTAACTTCCTCCCCAGTTGGTGCAGGCACCACAGGAACATCTTCCCGCGCTGCGCTACTTTCCGGTTCGGAAGGGGTGACTATCACCTCATCAAGTTCCACTTTCCTCCCACTCACTTCTTTCGAGAGAAACTCTTTCTCCAGAAAGGACCCGTTCTTGGCAACAAAGATTTTGCCTTCGGATCTGAGGTAGAAGGTATACCCAATGGTTTCCTTAGGGTATCCTATGAAGACGCATTTTTCCGACTTGGGTTCGAGCTTTTCAGGTTGAAGTTTCTTGACATAAGCATCGCATCCCCAAACTTTTAGAAACGACAGCTTAGGTTTCTTCCCAAACCATAATTCATACGGTGTCGTCTCAACGGATTTCGACGGAGCCCTATTTAAAGTGAATGCGGCAGTCTCTAAAGCATAGCCCCAAAATGAGAGCGGTAGATCGGTAAGAGACATCATAGATCGCACCATATCCAATAGAGTGCGATTACGATGTTCGGACACACCATTTCGCTGAGGTGTTCCAGGCGGCGTGAGTTGTGAAACTATTCCACATGTCCTTAAGTGTGTGGCAAATTCGTGACTCAAATATTCTCCTCCACGATCTGATCGTAAGAACTTTATTTTCCTGTCACGTTGATTCTCAACCTCACTCTGAAATTCCTTGAACTTTTCAAAGGTTTCAGACTTGTGTTTCATTAGGTAGACATACCCATATCTACTCAAGTCATCAGTGAGAGTGAGAACATAACGATAGCCACCGCGAGCCTTAACACTCATTGGACCACACACATCAGTATGTATGATTTCCAATAAGTTGGTTGCTCGCTCCATTGTTCCGGAGAACGGAGTCTTGGTCATCTTACCCATGAGTCATGGTTCGCACGTGTCAAATGATTCGTAATCAAGAGACTCCAAAAGTCCACCTGCATGGAGCTTCTTCATGCGTTTGACACCAATGTGACCAAGGCGGCAGTGCCACAAGTATGTGGGACTATTGTTATCAACTTTACATCTTTTGGTATTCACACTATGAATATGTGTAACATCACGTTCGAGATTCATTAAGAATAAACCATTGACCAGCGGGGCATGACCATAAAACATATCTCTCATATAAATAGAACAACCATTATTCTCGGATTTAAATGAGTAGCCATCTCAAATTAAACGAGATCCTGATACAATGTTCATGCTCAAAGCTGGCACTAAATAACAATTATTGAGGTTTAAAACTAATCCCGTAGGTAAATGTAGAGGTAGCGTGCCGACGGCGATCACATCGACCTTGGAACCATTCCCGACGCGCATCGTCGCCTCGTCCTTCGCCAGTCTCCGCTTATTCCGTAGCTCCTGTTTTGAGTTACAAATATGAGCAACCACACCGGTATCAAATACCCAGGAGCTACTACGAGTACTGGTAAGGTACACATCAATTACATGTATATCACATATACCTTTGGTGTTGCCGGCCTTCTTGTCCGCTAAGTATTTGGGGCAGTTCCGCTTCCAGTGACCACTTCCCTTGCAATAAAAGCACTCAGTCTCAGGCTTGGGTCCATTCTTTGGCTTCTTCCCGGCAACTGGCTTACCGGGCGCGGCAACTCCCTTGCCGTCCTTCTTGAAGTTCTTCTTACCCTTGCCTTCTTGAACTTAGTGGTTTTATTCACCATCAACACTTGATGTTCCTTTTTGATCTCCACCTCCGCTGATTTCAGCATTGAATATACCTCAGGAATGGTCTTTTCCATCCCCTGCATATTGAAGTTCATCACAAAGCTCTTGTAGCTCGGTGGAAGCGACTGAAGGATTCTGTCAATGACCGCGTCATCCGGGAGATTAACTCCCAGCTGAGTCAAGCGGTTGTGCAACCCAGACATTTTGAGTATGTGCTCACTGACAGAACTGTTTTCCTCCATCTTACAACTGAAGAACTTGTCGGAGACTTCATATCTCTCGACCCGGGCATGAGCTTGGAAAACCATTTTCAGCTCTTCGAACATCTCATATGCTCCGTGTTGCTCAAACCGCTTTTGGAGCCCCAGTTCTAAGCTGTAAAGCATGCCGCACTGAACGAGGGAGTAATCATCAGCACGTGACTGCCAAGCGTTCATAACGTCTTGGTTCTCTGGGATGGGTGCTTCACCTAGCGGTGCTTCTAGGACATAATCTTTCTTGGCAGCTATGAGGATGATCCTCAGGTTCCGGACCCAGTCCGTATAGTTGCTGCCATCATCTTTCAGCTTGGTTTTCTCTAGGAACGCGTTGAAGTTGAGGGCAACGTGGGCCATTTGATCTACAAGACATATTGTAAAGATTTTAGACTAAGTTCATGATAATTAAGTTCATCTAATCAAATTATTCAATGAACTCCCACTCAGATAGACATCCCTCTAGTCATCTAAGTGAAACATGATCCGAGTCAACTAGGCCGTGTCCGATCATCACGTGAGACGGACTAGTCAACATCGGTGAACATCTTCATGTTGATCGTATCTTCTATACGACTCATGCTCGACCTTTCGGTCTTCCGTGTTCCGAGGCCATGTCTGTACATACTAGGCTCGTCAAGTCAACCTAAGTGTATTGCGTGTGTAAATCTGGCTTACACCCGTTGTATTCGAATGTTAGAATCTATCACACCCGATCATCATGTGGTGCTTCGAAACAACGAACCTTCGCAACGGTGCACAGTTAGGGGGAACACTTTCTTGAAATTATTGCGAGGGATCATCTTATTTAAGCTACCGTCGTTCTAAGCAAATAAGATGTAAAACATGATAAACATCACATGCAATCAAATAGTGACATGATATGGCCAATATCATTTTGCTCCTTTGATCTCCATCTTTGGGGCACCATGATCATCTTCGTCACCGGCATGACACCATGATCTCCATCATCATGATCTCCATCATCGTGTCTTCATGAAGTTGTCACGCCAATGATTACTTCTACTTCTATGGCTAACGTGTTTAGCAATAAAGTAAAGTAATTTACATGGCGTTATTAAATGACACGCAGGTCATACAAAAAATAAAGACAACTCCTATGGCTCCTGCCAGTTGTCATACTCATCGACATGCAAGTCGTGATTCCTATTACAAGAACATGATCAATCTCATACATCACATATATCTCATTCATCACATCCTTTTGGCCATATCACATCACAAGGCATATGCTGCAAAAACAAGTTAGACGTCCTCTAATTGTTGTTGCAAGTTTTTATGTGGCTTCTATAGGTTTCTAGCAAGAACGTTTCTTACCTACGTAAAACCACAACGTGATATGCCAATTTCTATTTACCCTTCATAAGGACCCTTTTCATCGAATTCGTTCCGACTAAAGTGGGAGAGACAGACACCCGCTAGCCACCTTATGCAACTAGTGCATGTCAGTCGGTGGAACCTGTCTCACGTAAGCGTACGTGTAAGGTCGGTCCGGGCCGCTTCATCCCACAATGCCGCCGAAACAAGATAAGACTAGTAGTGGCAGAAAATTGACAACATCTACGCCCACAACAAGTTTGTGTTCTACTCGTGCATAGAAACTACACATAGGCCTGGCTCTGATACCACTGTTGGGGATCGTAGCAGAAATTTAAAATTTTCTACGCATCACCAAGATCAATCTATGGAGTCATCTAGCAACGAGAGAGATGAGTGCATCTAGATACCCTTGTAGATCGCGAGCGGAAGCGTTCAAGTGAACGGGGTTGATGGAGTCGTACTCGTCGTGATCCAAATCACCGATGACCGAGCGCCGAACGGACGGCACCTCCGCGTTCAACACACGTACGGAGCAGAGACGTCTCCTCCTTCTTGATCCAACAAGGGGAAAGGAGAGATTGATGAAGATCCAGCAGCATGACGGCGTGGTGGTGGAAGTAGCGGGGATCTCGGCAGGGCTTCGCCAAGCTCAGCGAGAGGGAGAGGTGTTACGGGAGGGAGAGGAAGGCGCCAGGGGCTGTGGTGCGGCTGCTCTCCCTCCCCCCTCCTATATATAGGCCTCCTGGGGGGGCGGCGGCCCTGGGAGATCTGATCTCCAGGGGGGGCGGCGGCCAAGGGGTGGCTTCCCCCCCCCCCCCCAAGCCAAGTGGGGGGCGCCCCCACCCCTAGGGTTTCCAACCCTAGGCGCAGGGGGAGGCCCAAGGGGGCGCACCAGCCCACCAGGGGCTGGTTCCCCTCCCACTTCAGCCCATGGGGCCCTCCGGGATAGGTGGCCCCACCCGGTGGACCCCCGGGACCCTTCCGGTGGTCCCGGTACAATACCGGTAACCCCCGAAACTTTCCCGGTGGCCGAAACTGGACTTCCTATATATAATTCTTCACCTCCGGACCATTCCGGAACTCCTCGTGACGTCCGGGATCTCATCCGGGACTCCGAACAACTTTAGGGTTACCGCATACTAATATCTCTACAACCCTAGCGTCACCGAACCTTAAGTGTGTAGACCCTACGGGTTCGGGAGACACGCAGACATGACCGAGACGACTCTCCGGTTAATAACCAACAGCGGGATCTGGATACCAATGTTGGCTCCCACATGTTCCACGATGATCTCATCGGATGAACCATGATGTCGAGGATTCAATCAATCCCGTATACAATTCCCTTTGTTAATCGGTACGTTACTTGCCCGAGATTCGATCGTCGATATCCCAATACCTTGTTCAATCTCGTTACCAGCAAGTCACTTTACTCGTACCGTAATGCATGATTCCGTGACCAACCACTTGGTCACTTTGAGCTCATTATGATGATGCATTACCGAGTGGGCCCAGAGATACCTCTCCGTCATACGGAGTGACAAATCCCAGTCTCGATCCGTGTCAACCCAACAGACACTTTCAGAGATACCTGTAGTGTACCTTTATAGTCACCCAGTTACGTTGTGACGTTTGGTACACCCAAAGCACTCCTACGGCATCCGGGAGTTACACGATCTCATGGTCTAAGGAAATGATACTTGACATTGGAAAAGCTCTAGCAAACGAACTACACGATCTTTGTGCTATGCTTAGGATTGGGTCTTGTCCATCACATCATTCTCCTAATGATGTGATCCCGTTATCAATGACATCCAATGTCCATAGTCAGGAAACCATGACTATCTGTTGATCAACGAGCTAGTCAACTAGAGGCTCACTAGGGACATGTTGTGGTCTATGTATTCACACATGTATTACGATTTCCGGATAACACAATTATAGCATGAACAATAGACAATTATCATGAACAAGGAAATATAATAATAACCATTTTATTATTGCCTCTAGGGTATATTTCCAACACTTGTGATGTACATATTTCGACAATGTATATATTACAATGAGTATAATAAAGCCGGCATCCCTGATATTTCAGGGCCTCTGTCGTTTCACTTCTTCGAAACTGAGTCTTTATTGTCATCTCACATGATCACTTAAGAGGCTTGATGCCTGAGTTACAGGGACCAAAGAGAGTTGGATGCACAGCACAGCTCAAACATAGGTACCCGCTGAGCACAGCTCAGAAATATATCACTTGGGGGCTTCCTGTTCAATGAACACAGCTATATTCACCCTTTTGATTGGCCTAGACGCCAGGTGTATTCACCAAAAATCCGGGTTATCCTACCTGTATGCCAGATGCTTCTCCATCAGGTAATCCTGAATGACCTACCATGTTCTTAATAGTCAATCTTTTAAATAAGATCCTGAACTTGTTAAAGTTATAACATTGATTGGGTCATGAGAGAGCTGGCTTACGGAAAGCAAGGATAAACCCAGGCTATTAAGCCGCATTCCCTGAAACTTGGTTAAACCGGCCTGTTTGCACGACGCTACTCCAACTTTGCATACTCTAGATAAGTCAATCTTTTAACAAGACCCTGAACTTATCCGGGTTAAAATGACGATAGGGTCATGTGAGAGCCGGCTCACAGAAAGTGCGGATACTCCAGTGGCTATCATGCTAGTTTCATTGAAGTAGAGATTTTGGCTCGGCGGCCTATGAAAGCCTCGTGTTTTTTGGATTTTATATTCGTCTTGGATTTATATCACCCCTTTTTTCTTACCATATAGTTTTCACAAGTCGGGCCAAGCAGCCTTGACTATGTCTCATATTTGGGATATTACCCCCTGCCCTGGTTATGGACTTCTATGGTCACCAGTGGACTTACACTGGGCATCATGACCCGCCCTGCGGTAAACCGCCAGGGCACTTGTGATTTGTTTGTGTGCGGGACAAAAGGATAAACTACGCACGATGGCATGATGATAAACCACGAATCTAATGATGATATCATAAACATAAGTTGCATATCTTCAACTGGTGGATCAGCAGTGTCATGCAAAACAAAACATGCACGATGGCATGCCAGACCAAGAGTTTACACTAGCCTATTAGAAGGCATCTGATGGCCCAACGAGAATAAGTGTTTTGGAGTTGTCAACACAGCAAAGTATTCTGCTTAATAAACCGGCTTATGACGGTTGCCGGGTTGAAGCCTCCGGGTCTTCTTGCACCTCTTCTTCATCTTCAGCTCCTTGCTTATCCATCAGTTGGAAGTCAGGCGCAGCCTAGTTGATACCAGTCAACTCTCTAAACACAGCTTCATCATCAATAAGGTTTGATGGATCATTGAGCGAAGGTGTGCTTACGAATCGGCTTGATAAGATCTGTTGGCTCGTGAACCAGCGCGCTAACTCTCTTTTTGTCAGCATCATAAGCCGCCTGGTATGTGGATAGACTGGTTTCTCAGCCAGCTTGCTTGCTAAGGGGCGCATGGCTCTTGCTATCTCTGCAAAATCGTCAGCACTGAAGGCAGATCCGTCTTCTTTGACACTAGGGCAGCCGTTGGCCAAATCCTCCGGGTCAAGATCAGCTTGCCATGCCTTTGCCCGGCTTAAGGCAGTCAAGGCGCCGGCTCTGGCAGCTCCCCGTTTTAAGTCATCAATTCTTTTTGGCAACACAGATAACTGCTTCAGTGTATCCTTGATACGTGTGGAGGGAGTTTTCTTGTGCAGCGTAGAGGCAATGGTTCATTGGGCACAAGTATATAACTGTTCTACAAGAGTGTAGACAGCCTTAAGACGGACGCGCATGTCGGAGCCCAACTTCGTGCTCCGTGAACCTATATCATTAAAAGTTATGGGTAAGCCGGCAGCCGTTTATAATATGAATATTAAGATGCAAGGGAGATATGTTCTTACCGAAGATGGCTGATGACATAATATTAATATGCTGCTTTAAGCCGGATAACTCCTCAGTCACCGGTTTAAGCGCGGTTTCAGCTTCTTCTGCACTTTTCAATAGAGCTGCCTTTTCAGTTTCCTAGCCATCTTTCTCAGAGTTGAAGTTCTGTTTTAGCTGCTCAATAGTCTCCAAAGCAGATTTCAGTTCTCACTTGGCCTTAGATGTCTCCGATTGCTAAGTTTTGATGTTGGCTTTAAGATCATTAAGATGTGAGTCTTTTTCAGCCAATTCAGCTTGTGACATAAGCATACACAGACAAGATTACGATCATGATTACTCTTTGAAGTCCCAAGCACAATACAAGTATTACTCTTGGCACTTGGGGGCTAATGCGTATTGCTCTTTTTTAAGACAAATTTTTGAAGGTCCCAAACACAATACAAGTATTATCCTTGGCACTTGGGGGCTAATGCATATTGCTCTATTTCAAGACATATTGATGACCTGGACACATGATATCATCCAGTTTATAAAGACTACAGATTGGGTTGATTGATTTTAAACAAGATGATTAGTCTCGCCTTATTCATCACTGATTAAGCCGGCCCTTGGGGGCTATGGAGGCAAAATTGATTTTTGCTATTTAAAGTCCCGGCTTAATGTGCTAGTTGCCGACCCTTGGGGGCTACGGATGCATTATTGATTCTTGTTACTTAAAGTCCCGGCTTAACATATTTATTAAGCCAGCCCTTGGGGGCTACACGTACAAAGTTGAAATGCTGGTATTATAAGTCCCGGTCCATGTTGAAAGCATAAACCGGCCCTTGGGGGCTACTGGATTTGATCTATGCAACTATTGAAGTTTACAGTACATTCTATGCTATCATGTCCAATAAAATTGGCGGCTAAGGGAAGTATATTATATAAAAGGAGTTGCAGCGTTTACCTCATAGCGCTCCTTCATCAGGTTTACTAAGCCGGCTTCAAAGTCACGGCTGGTGTAAAGGCGGTTCAAGTAACCAGAGTGGATGTCTTGGGCGCTGAAATGGGCGTAGCTGTCCAAATCTACCTTCAACTTGCCTTTACCGTCAGCAGAAATTTCTTCCTTGGCGTTGTGCTCAGATAAGACAGTAGGTTGACCCGGAGCTGTGAATCCAAACCCAGTGACAATAACATCATTGGTCTTTTCCTCAGCGGGCTTAATCGGGCTTGGCGGCTTAGAAATAGCCGGCTCAATGTCCATATGATCTATGGAAGCTTCATGATCTTGTGGTGGTGTATCATCAAGGGTAGCCTCAGCAATTGGGTTAGAAGATTCTGGGTGTTGCCTTTCTGGTTCAGACGGGTTGGAGTCATCGACCGGCTTGTTCAGCTTTGCCTTCTTGCTGGGTTTGGCTTGGCCCCTAAAAATAAGAAGTGTAAAGAGGTCAATATAATGATCAAGCATAAGGTGTGAATGATTAAAATATATCCTTACCCAGGTACAGTTTTGAAAGCTGGGATTTGCGTTCCCGTTGACTCGCCAGAAGAGGAATGAGAAGTCCCCTGATAGTTTGAATCAGACGGGTTAAGAGGCTGTCGGAAATGACCCGCCTTGGGATAAAGTATGTCAGAAATATGTAAGACCTCTGGGCGGCGTTTGCGAACCGGTGTGTTTGGTAAGCCGGAGGAAGTAATCACGCCGCCACTATGCCGGGTGGTGCGGCGAGCTTCGTGTTGCTGTTTCTTCAAAAGAAAGTTGGGATCCAAGCGAGCTAGAGGGTGAGAAAAGCTTACTTTCCGGCTTGCTTGTCGGGTTTTCTATGTTGGAAGAGGTTCTGAGTCGGAGAAAAGAATAATTACCTCTGCGTCACCTGCATGGCTGGCCTCTGCGTCGTCTTGATAACAATCATTGTCAATGAGATGTATAAAAAAGGAGCCAAGAGAGTCAAGTTCTACCTCTGACTCATTATCATCATCGTCATGATCAACGTTTAACCCGGCGGACTCGGTGGTCTTCTTCTTGGCAGGCCTCTTGGTGGCCTTGGTTTTGGTACGAGCCGGTTTGGCCGGCTTATCTTGCGGTTTCTTCTTCCAAAATGGAGAATCAGCCTGTTGAGGTCAAAAAGATTATGAGTAAGTATAACTATTGAAAATATTGATTGAATGGAGGTGTGCAACACTTACGGCTGGCGGCTTGTTGAAGGTGCTGAAAGGACTAAGTCCTGTTTTGCTGCATTCCTTTAAAGGTTCGTTCAACAATTTCTGGTGGCTTCGGTAATTTCTACATCAGACAGTTGAATGTCATAGTGGCGTTGGGGATCTTTTACGTCACCAGTGTATTCGCACATTAAGCCGGGGCGACGACTTAATGGCAAGGTACTCCAAGACACCCAGCACCGGACAAAGTCGACGTCGGTTAAGCCGTTGGCCATAAAGGCTCTGAGCTTTGAAAATGCTGGTGCATATTTGGCCCGTTCCTTCGCAGTGAGCCGTGAGGGGAGTGGATGTGTGCCGCTAAGTCGGTGATCACAGTAACCCGGCAGAAGATTCTCACCAGCTGGAGATGTATCTTGACAATAGAACCAAGTTTGGTTCCAGTCTTTGGGGTGACTATGCGGCTTGGCATGGGGAAAGCTGACTTCTTTCCTCTTTTGAATTGAAACCCCACCGAGTTCGGTGTTGGGCCCGTCAACAAACTCTGTCTGACGGTTTAAATAGTAGAATTCTCTGAATAAATCAGCTGCGGGATCTTCTTGAAGATAAGCTTCACGGAACACTTGAAAATTGCAAATGTTGGACATGGAGTTGGGTCCGATATCTTGAGGGTGAAGTTGGAAGAAATGAAGCACATCACGGAAAAACTTTGAGCCGGGTGGGCTGAACCCCCGACTCAGGTGGTCAGTAAAGACAATCACTTCTCCGTCCTTGGGGGTAGGAGGATTTTCTTCACCAGGGGCCCTCCAATGGATGACCTCTTTCTTGGCTAAGGCACCAGTTGCAACATGATTGTTCAGATCTTCTTCAGTAACCCGGGATTGGACCCAGTTGCAGGAAGTGTACGTCTTAGCCATTTTTTCTTGATGATCTGAAAGAAAGATTATGCCGGTTCAAGATTATATGGTTAAGCCAGCTTCTGGTTTAAAAGGCAAACCGGAGATTACATGAAGCATGCATGGGTGTTAAACCAGAGATTGGCATTGAAGTTATAAAGATGAGTTATTGGCGGCTTAAGAGGGGACTAATGGTACCTGGCGGGTTACGGTTTTTAGAGTTAATCCGCCCATACAATTATTGAGGTACAGATCTCACAAAAGGAAAAATTTCTAAGTGTTGAAAAACAGGTTTCGCAGATTGATGCTATGATTTTGGATCTACGACACTTCAGATAATGGAAAAATATCTAGACCTAAAATTACGGTGCTTGAGCAGTTCATATGTCCAGATCGGATTTTTTATGCAAAAGGAGATGCCCTAGTAGCGAAAATGAGTACTGCAGCTACCACCGCACAGGAGAGGTACCAAGTTCGGATCAAAAAGAGCAAGCTACAGCAAAGAACGAAGATGAACTCCGACAAACTCATAGGAAACCCTAATGGGATCTATGGGAAAAGGAAGGAGGAGAACTCACCAGAGCTGTTGAATAGCGGAGGCGCGCGGATGAATTCTGGTCAAATCAGGTTGATGCAGCGGCCGTGGTTGAGGCAGTGGCGAAGGTCGACGGCGGCGGCGGAGCTCGGGTGCTGAGGCGACGCGAGATGGAAGACAGAGACGAAGAGGCAAGGGGGGGAAGTGAAAGAGACCCCTGGCCCTATTTATAACATTGAAAGGATAAGTGGCATGCGTGGGAATCGAGGATGCCAAAAAATGGATATGCGACAGCGCAGACGCCTCGATTTTTGGAGGTTCATTAAAAGAGAGTATATATTAAAATTTGGGCTTTGTGTAATATTAATGACATGTGACATCATGGCGGGTTACCACAATCCTAGGAGATGACGTCACGGCGGGTTACAGGTCTCACAAGAATAAATGAAGGAGTTTCCTAAGTGTTGAAGATTGACATGAACAAGTTCAAATCAACCTGGGGCCTAATGTTGGGGATATAGCTATTGGGTATAACCCGCCCAGGAGGGGCCGGGTTATACCATCGTCTGTTCATCAAGACAAAGCCCATGAAGATGTCGGTTCATGAAGCAGACTTGCTAAGGGCCCGAAGCCCAAAGGCGACTTAAGGCCCATAGGTGTAAACCGCCATACATGTATGACTTGGATTGTGAGGCAAGTATAATTAGTCACCGAGCCGGACACGTTGATTATGAGCCGGCCGGGACTCCGTGAGTCGCCGGGCATCAACTTGTGTATATAAGGGACGACCCGGCGGCGGATTAGGACAAGAAACAAGAGATCGAGAACTAGGTCAAGCGTATTCGCTCCCCGGTAATCGAAACCCAAGCAATACCACCTCAAACTGGACTAGGCCTTTACCTTCACCGCAAGGGGCCGAACCAGTATAAACTCATGTGTCCTTTGTCCCGTTTAACCCTTTTAATCTAACCTAGTTGTGATGGCTCCACGACTAAGTCCTTCTGCTAGGACATCTGCCGTGACAATTCCACGACACCCTCCTTACCTGATACACATAGTTCTGCTGCAAAATTTTGCTTCCTGACATACGTTAAGTTCATTGATTATCTGGCTCTCTTTTCCTATTGTTTTCTGACTCTCTTGTTCTATTTCCTAATGTTACCACTTCAATGCATATTCATCTCTTGCTGATTCAACCATACAATTCGCAGTATGGCCTACCACTGAAAATAGTGTCTTATAAGGAACTCTATGATTGGACAATGGATGATATTGTGAAAGCAATTGGCCTAAAAACAATTGTACTTTCTGTGGTGTTTTTTGACGTCAGGTAGCTCTTAACTACTACTCTTATCAGTAAGGCAAATGCATGCTCATTAATCAAATGAACATTCAATTCTATTAGGCACTAGACCGGGGTGCTGTTCTCTTGAAGGTTGATACGATTGTAACTGGGCATAATGCAGATGACATTGCAGAGACTGTCTTGCTGAATATTTTACGTGGTGATATTGCAAGGTAAATGTTGGTTTGTAAATAAAATGCTATTTTTATCTTTGTTCTCTTTTACAATTTTCGAGCTGGTATTATATATGCTTTTATCTTCTAGGCTAAGTAGATGCACCTTCATAACTACTGGTGAAGATGGACCA
This sequence comes from Triticum aestivum, assembly GCF_018294505.1. NCBI lineage: Eukaryota > Viridiplantae > Streptophyta > Magnoliopsida > Poales > Poaceae > Triticum > Triticum aestivum. The sequence continues at coordinate 432,471,952 of NC_057811.1, forward strand.
ATCCCAAGGTGCAACCCTTTCAAATACACCTACGAAAAAGAGATTGTCATATATCCTTTACACGAAACATTTTAATCAGTTTTAATTTGTTATTAACTTATTATGCCCATCAAACATGTGCTGATGATATTTGAGCCTTGACTGTATGACCATATGCGTATTTCAAAAAGCTGGACTACTTCTCCACTGGATGTAATTCCTGTTTCATTTCTTATGAAGTTTTGTTCTCTCTATAGTTGAATAGTAGCTCCTCATTCCATTATCTCAAGATACCAGGGAGACAAAACATAAATTTCCAACAATGAGTGCCTAACATTTGGTAGTCAATGACATACACATTGTTATAGTTCTGCTAAGCATTTCTTCCTCCAAACTTCGTGGGGTATCTATAGAATTATGTTGACCACTGTTCCCGTCTTCAATTGAAATCAAATGTGCTTATTGGTTCTCTATCACAATTCAGCTGTCTATTCACCAAATGCATATCGTGGGTTTGCTCGTGAATTTATTAAAGATCTAGAAAGGACGAGGTAAAGACCTATGCTGTCGAAAAGCAGTATTGTTTCTTTAATTTTCATTTCTTCATCTGTTAGTGTATGCTACCTCTGTTTCTTTTCCTTGTTCAACACATTATGTATCATTCTCTTGTTTCAGTCACTCGAATCAGTACCTTATGAATGGTGCAGGCCTAGAGCTATACTGGACATCATAACCTCTGGCGAAAATTTCTGGATATCCACAACGACAAGAATGCCAGAGCAAGGAACATGTGAGCGTTGCGGCTACATTTCTAGTCAGGTTTGATCTCATCTAGTGTGAAAGTTTACCATCTCCAGAATCTCTCTTGACTCGAGATAACCACATAAATGATTCTTTTGCTATGACAGTTAAAAATAAGCTGACAAATTGCTTATACAATGACAAGTATATTCTCGAAATTATACACCACTAAACACAGTGAGCTCACATGTTGGCCATTTTTTTTATCAAAGTATTTGCCCTGGTCTAGTTACCTCTAAACTTTTTCAATTGTTTTACTGGCTCAATATGGGTTGAAAATCCTGGCTTTGTAGAAATTATGCAAAGCGTGCGTCTTGCTGGACGGACTGAACCGAGGCTTGCCGAAACTAGGCATAGGGAGAACCGCTAAAGTTGGTGCTGGAACATATCGAGTCTGCAAGGAAAACACGGCAACTTTGGCTGTAAAATGGCCACTTGGGTGCAAACGGCAAATGCAAATATATATGTATGCATCATCCCGCGTGCGCTGTGCGGGCTATGCATCTCAACTTTTGTAGTTGCCGCTGGTGTTGTATCATGATAAAAATTCGATCGATCAATGGTATGAGATATGAAGGTATAGTATCTCCTAATATGCTGCTTCTAAGGACTCTCTCTCCACATAGAGGCAGCCTACATTGTATCCATCGCCTCTAGCCAAAAATATGTTAGAGTCGCCTCCATTGATTAAACAATCCGAATGGTTCCCTTGTCAGTGTAGTTAGAGCAACTCCGACGGGCCGACCCAAACGGACGGCGATTTCGTCCGCTTTTTGTCCGTTTGGGTCGGCCGCCCGTCCGGCGTCCGCCCTGTTTTTCATATGGGTCGGCAACGCGCCAACCCATATGTGCAGGCGTGGCCGGCTGGCCGCCCAATTTTATATTGATTTGCATTCAAACATATTATGAAATGAAATAACAAGCAAAATAGTTTAGCCGCCCAAATAAATAGTATAGTTTTACAAGCCAGATACAAATAAAAATGTTTCACATAGTTTTGCAAACGAATAAAAGAAGATGCATTTATTGGTTGCCAACATGAGTCAACATATGCTCAACCAAATCATTTTGCAGTTGCACGTGAGTTTCTCAATCACGCATGTCTTCATGAAACTGAGTGAACTGCTCAAATGTTGCCGCTACTCCATGCTCAGGCACAACATTCTCACCCTGAAACTGAAAGCCTTGATCGTACAGACATTCCGGGCGCTCGTCTTCTATGATCATATTGTGCATGATCACACAAGCAGTCATCACCTCCCATAGTTTCTGCGTGCTCCAAGTATTAGCAGGATACCGAGTGATGCCCCATCGAGATTGCAAAACACCAAAGGCACGCTCGACATCCTTTCTAGCACTCTCTTGCTCTTGGGCAAATCTTTTCCTTTTCTCTCCGACAGGGTTGGGTATTGTCTTGACAATAGTGGTCCACTGAGGATAGATACCGTCACCCAAATAGTACCCTTTTGTCGTAGTTGTGGCCGTTGACAGTAAAGTTCACCGGTGGGCTGTTGCCTTCGGCAAGCCTAGCAAACACCGACGAGCGCTGAAGCACGTTGATATCATTGTGTGATCCAGCCATGCCAAAGAAAGAGTGCCAGATCCAGAGATCTTGAGACGCCACGTCCTCTAGTATGACAGTGCAAGCCCTGACATGTCCCTTATACTGCCCTTGCCAAGCAGAAGGGCAGTTCTTCCACTCCCAGTGCATGCAGTCTATGCTGCCAAGCATCCCCGGGAAGCCCCTGCTGGCATTCATCGCCAACAAACGGGCTGTATCTTCAGCTGTCGGCTCTCTCAAGTACTCAGGCATGTAGACTCGCTCATATGGACGTACTCGTCAATGAGATCACCGGGCACTCCGTATGCAAGCATTCGGATGGCGGCAGTGCATTTCTGGTAAGAGGAGAAACCAATCTTGCCGACGGCATCCTCTTTGCACTCGAAGTAGTCATCATAACCGACCACTCCCTCTCTAATACGGTTGAAAACATGCCTACTCATACGGAACCGGCAGCGGAATTTGTGATGTTTGAACAACGGGTTTGTTGTATCAAAGTAGTCTTTCCAGAGAAGGAAATGCTCGCTCTCTCGGTTACGATTCAACGCCGGAAGGTGGCCCGGAATGGAGCCACGGAACGACGGCCGCTGGTTGTTGAGGTGGTGATGGACCAACACGGCAGCCAATATCTCCTCCTCGTCGTCGGACGATGAATCGTCGGAGTCGCAAAAAAAATAATGGAAAAAGAACTCGTCGGCGGAGTCCATTTTCGTACCTTGGCAAACTGTCGAACAGCTTGCGGGCGTCGAAGAAGGAGACGGCCGGCGAGGGGAGACACGGCGCCCACAGACCAGCTAGCTGCCCTTCCGGCGTTCGACGAGCGTGCCAGTCGGATGTGGCGGGGGCGGCGAGGCGTCTTCTTGGTCGCGGGCGGCTGTGCGGTGGGGGAAGCGGCGGGAACCAGTTTGCTCCCCGGCGGCAAAACGGCGGCGGCGGGCGACTATGGGCAGGGGCGGCGTTGTTGGGCGGATGTGGAGGCGGCGGCAGCTGGAAGAGTCGCCGGCAAAAATGGGCGGCGGCGTCGGTGACGAAGGACGCGGGGGCGAGGGTGTGAGAGGGGAGGCCAATGTGCCACAGACCAGCGGGCCCGAGGACAGGAGTAGGCGAACGCGCGCGCGTCCGTCGCGTGTTCGCCCCGACGCAAATCAGGCTCAAAAATAGGCCGGGAATGGGTCGCCCGCGGACGAAAAACGGACGCGCGTCCGTTTGGGTCGGCGCGTTGGGCCGCCTTTTCTGTCCGCGCCGACCCAAACGGACGGCCGCAGACGAAATGGGTCGCCCCATTGGAGTTGCTCTTATATGTGGCCGCCAGAAGCAGTTATGCAGAAACTTTATTTAAATCCTGTTGTGGGGGCACCTTAGAGGCTGAGTGTTGTGCACACTATAGGGATTTTAGTGCTAGAGGCACTTGTGTGGGACCCATGTTAGAGGCAATGCTGCCTATACACACTGCTGATGCCCTAAGAGCATCTCCGGCCGCGCCCTCAATAGGCCTTTCCCAGACGATTTTTCAGCGCCGGCGCCCAAAATCGGCCCAGTCGCGTCCCCAGGAGCCCGCTTTTCGCCGGTTTGGGCCGAAACTCGCGTCGGCGAACCCAGGCTGAACTCGGCGCGCTGGGGGCGCCCGGGGCGCCGGGGCGAGCGGTTTTGGCGCGAAAGAGCCGCGGACCCGCCGAGTCAGCGACACGCGCCTCGTCTTCCCTCAGAACGCCTCGGTTTCCCGCGGGGAATCAATGGCAAGGCTGCCGCCGGTCAGCCTTGCCATTGATTCCTCACGGGCGGCACGGCGACGCCTCCCCTCCCGCCACGCGTACACACAGCGCGGGGCTATAAAACCAGCGGCTCCCCCTCGCCGCTGGCCACACCAGCCCGAGCCCAAACCAGCCGCCGAGCTCCGCCTCTCTCCCGTCCGCCGTCGAGCTGCCTTTCTCCCCGTCCGCCGGCGTTCCTCCCCTTCCCTCTCAGCGATGGCCGGACGCTTCCCCGGTGACGCGGCGGCAGCCAACGGCTTCGGCCGCCGCTCGCTCCACGAGTGGGAGGCGTACCTCTTCTTCGAGGCCAACATCCCGGTGCCGCCGGACATGCGCGCCGGGCCGACGGGGTGGAGGCTCAGCAATGCGGGCGGACTCATCCCCCCGGTGCCCGACGTCGACGCACGCCCCGCCATCTTCGCCGCCGAGGTCGACCGCGTGCGGGCGTCCTTGACGGAGGAGCGGCGCGCCCTCCCCCAGTACGCCGCCGACAACCACACGTCGTGGACGGCGTACTTCCAGCGCCGGCAGGCACAGCGGCTGGCGTCCACCAACGGGGCGCCGGTGGTCGCCGGCGTCAAGAACAGCGAGGGGCGCCCCCGGTCGCACGCTCCACGAGGTGCTGGCATACCTCGAGGGCGGCAATGACCCGCCGCTAGCATACCCTGCCGCAGCGGCCGCCCCGCCCCCGCGCCGGAGCACCGGGCAATGGATGCCCAGGAGGTTCGGCACCTCGTCTTCCTCCTCTCAGTCCTCCTCCCGCTCCTCCTCCCATTCCTCGGGCTCGCCGGCGCTGTTCGACGTCAAGGCCGAGCCCCCCGCGGAGACGCCGCTCGGCCGGCGCACTCGCCGCGCCGGCAGGCGCAGTGGCTGGCGTCCACCAACGGGGCGCCGGTGGTGGGCGGCGTCAAGAACAGCGAGGGGCGCCCCCGGCCGCACGCTCCACGAGGTGCTGGCATACCTCGAGGGCGGCAATGACCCGCCGCTGGCATACCCTGCTGCAGCGGCCGCCCCGCCCCCGCGCCGGAGCACCGGGCAATGGATGCCCAGGAGGTTCGGCTCCTCCTCGTCTTCCTCCTCTCAGTCCTCCTCCCGCTCCTCCTCCCATTCCTCGGGCTCGCCGGCGCTGTTCGACGTCAAGGCCGAGCCCGCCGCGGAGACGCCGCTCGGCTAGCGCACCCGCAGCGCCGGCAGGCGCAGCGGCTGGCGTCCACCAATGGGGCGCCGGTGATGGGCGGCGTCAAGAACAGCGAGGGGCGCGCCCGGCCGCACGCTCCACGAGGTGCTGGCATACCTCGAGGGCGGCAATGACCCGCCGCTGGCATACCCTGCCGCAGCGGCCGCCCCGCCCCCGCGCCGGAGCACCGGGCAATGGATGCCCAGGAGGTTCGGCTCCTCCTCGTCTTCCTCCTCTCAGTCCTCCTCCCGCTCCTCCTCCCATTCCTCGGGCTCGCCGGCGCTTTTCGACGTCAAGGCCGAGCCCGCCGCGGAGACGCCGCTCGGCCGGCGCACCCGCAACGCCGGCATCATTATCAACGAGGGTGGCAGGCGCGCCTCCTCCTCGGCTCCTCCGCGCTACGTCAAACCAAAGACGGAGCCGGGGCTCGCCGCCGTCAAGACGGAGCCGGGACTCCCCATCGTGAAGATGGAGCTCGGGCTCGCTGGCGGCGTCAAGGAGGAGCTCGACGACGCGGCGGCCCTCAAGTGGGCGCGTGAAGACTGGGCGCGCACGGAGCTAGAGCGCCAGCGCCTCGCCTACGAGCGGTTCGAAGCTCGGCGTCGTGGCCGGGACGAGGGAGGCGTCGTTGTCCTCGGCGACAGCGACGACGACGGGCAGGGATCCAGCAGGGGTGGCCGCATCAAGAAGGAGAAGGCCGACGACGACGAGGATGGCGGCGACGTCGGCGCGCTCAGCGACTTCTTCGCCCCTTAGTTGGTTTTTTTATAACTTATTATGTAACGTCGAACATGTCGAATATATATCAAGTTTGCCGAACTTCAGCTAAACGTTTTGTCCAATTTGCCGAACTTTGCCGAATTCGTTTTTGTTTAAAAAAAACCGCGTCTGGGGGCGACCCTGGGGCCGGCGGCTTGCCGTGATGGTAATGTCGCTGGCACGAGAAACAGGGCTCACGTCAGTACTGATTGAGTCTAATCGCAAAACAGCTCTGGGGTAGGCAATCCGAGGGGAAATCTAATGGGATTTGAGCTTCATCATGTCAGCCGGTCTACTTATTAATTATGTAAGCACATTGTTGTGCAAAAGAAGCTCTTTTACAAGAGTGTTGTAAACTACTCTGATGTTCTATAGTAATCCCTGGTCAGCTTGAGCTCAGACAGGTTACCGCTGAATGAATAAAATGCCGGAGAGCCCGCTCCAACTTGCAATGATGTTCTATAGTAGTCTGCACAGTTGGGCGTGGTTGGAAATAGACAGGACAGGCTTCAAAATGACATGGGAGATAATATTAGGAAATTTATGCCTGAAGCCCTTGATTGCTTTCTTTTCCAACCGTGTGTATGCGTTTCCGTAGAGGGTTGTGTGCGCTGCCCTTTGTTAAAGGGAACACAAGCATCAGTAGTATCGGACATGAACACCTCAAAGTTGCAATTCAGAGCTAGGAGTACAACATATGTTGCGTTTCTGCACTCCCTCTGTTAAATGCACAAGTACTGATCTTCAAAGGTATAACAACCACAAGGAAACACCATTCGCATCCAGCAGCTCATCAACTCAAACATGGCATGTCAGTCATGTTACCTCCAGCTAAAGTCCCATCCGGCTCACTACAGCTGATCCCCACGCGGCAAATCGGCCAGTCCTTAATCACTTTGAAGTCGACCTGTAAAGATCATAATTAATATTGCATAGGCTCGTGGTATAAGACAAAGTTAATAAGCACAATACCTTTGGCCCAAAGAGCTTCCGTATGTTGTCAATGTTACGCAGAATCATTGTTGGCCTGCATTCAGCACCAAAATGTGGTCAGCACACATCTCCTGCAATTCGACAGATAAAGCAAAGATTTCTCTTGCACTTCTATCCGATACATTAGTTGCAAAACAAGGATTGCGAAGGTGATTTATTTAATTATTTTAGAAAAAAAACTTCAGTTTAACATGTATAGATGCACATAAAGGGATCATTCATATGGAAACCAGGGCCGGAGCTAGCATTGGGTAAAGCCTAGGGCTAAGCTATCTTGAGTTGTGATGCCCTATGATGATTTTCTATACTTCATAAGAATGAATTGCAAGGGTTGTTATTACTAGGCTCGTCTCCACGACTGATGGAAACTGTGCCGGTTTTACCTTTCAAGTGAAAAAGACCCCAATTTAACATAGAGATGCACATAAAGGAATCATTCGTATAGAAACTGTGCCAGTTTTACCTTTCAAGTGAAAGACCCCATGCGATAACATTAACACCCTCTGGCAGTCCCATGGGAAGTAACATTTCAGGTCTGAACATGCCCGAGTTGCCTATTTCCACCCATTTCTTCAGATCTTCATGGTAGCTGGAAAAAAAAACATAACGATGATTCATGGGATCACAATAACCTTGAAAACAATAGCGATCAAAGTTGTTCTGACCCGAAAATCTCCATGCTTGGTTCAGTGTATGGATTGTAGGCAGGTTTGAAGCGCAGCTTTGACATGCCTAAGAGCCAGAAAAGGAGAGGTGGCATTATTAAATCACCATGCATCCATAAATATTACTCCCTCCGTTCATAAATATTTGTCTTTCTAGAGATTTCAACAAGTTACTATATACGGAGGAAAATGAGTGAATCTACACTCTAAAATATGTCTATATACATCCGTATGTGGTAGTTCATTTGAAATCTCTAAAAATCTCTAAAAAGACAAATATCTAGGAACGGGGGGAGTATAATAAAGTTGATGGCTTTGGTTTAGCACCTAGCCTGGAGAAGAAATCCTCCAGTACACCTATCAGAACACCAAGCGTCAAACCATAGTCACAAATAAGACCTGAAATCAGAAGCATTGGAAGTAGCTTCCTTGTTAAAAGGGTTATGTGTGTGTGACACCCAAGATGAACTAAATATCAATCAATTGAACACCCCATAGGAAAGAAACAAGAGAATGGTTACCTTCTATCTGGTGGAATTCTGCAAGATGAGTTCGGTCCACAGCTTCATTCCAGAAAACACGATCAATAGAATAGTATCTCTTAGGAGTTAGGAGCAAAATGTTCCTGAACAACCATGGTGGTTTGTCAAGAAAAACAGACCTCGCGAACCATTCAACAGAACAGAAAAAACAACTGATATCGCCTACACTAATTTAGTCAAACTAAGACAATATAACTACAATGGAATTACAGACATAAAATAAGCATCACTTAATTGCTATACCTCCTGTGCTAGCTTGTATAGCATCCTTGCGGAAACTGCAGTTGTGTGAGTACGAAGCAGGTTTTTCTCCGCCTCGTCTCGCTTCCAATCATAACCATATCTGCAGACAGCAACCTCAAATTAAGAACTCTTTGGCTAAACTGCAGCAAAGACACCACAACATACCCTTTGGAGCCATAACCACCAGATTGATGGACTTGCTTCACTTTCTCAAGATAGTCATCAGGTAATTGTGTTGTTGTAGCAGGGGCTGCAAAAAAGTTGATTGATTAAATATGTTTAAATCCAACTGTTGGCTGAACATAAGTTACAAACCTTTACCTTTGAGGAAAAATGTATCGTGCGAATCACGAGCAGGATGCTGTTGTGGCTGGAACAGTGCATCGAAATTCCAGAAGCTACCAAAGGAAAGACAGCCATACATATGGATCTTTATCTTCTTCTTTTTTACAATATATGGATCTTTATCTAGGAAACTATGATATGCTATACACTACATTGCCTTGTCATATACTCATAACACGGTGTTGTCACCAATCTATCAATCCTAAAACCTAAAATAACTTCCAAGTTTGTAGAGAAGATCTACCAGTACAAGAAATTGACAACAAACAGGTATGAGAACAGAAAAAAAACAATATCTTGTCTTATATTGTATTTTACCTGCTCTCTACAAACATGTTTGTAGGCATCTCACTGAACCTGTTACATCAAGTGATAAAATGAATTAATCCATTTTCTGAATATTGCCTTGAACTGCAAATATCATGAACAAAATATTTTTATTTACCCCATCTCAAGAAAAATGTTCTGGATTGCTTCACGGACCTGAAGAAAATCCACGAAATAACAGTTATGATTTATCTGGTTTATCAGATAAAGCTGTATGAAAAAACGGAACACCATAAAGATTTGAAGTACCTCCAACAAGGGTTGACTGTATCCTATCGCAATAGGTTGCCCTTGAGCTTCATAGTTATAATCTTTAAATTCCAGATCCTTCCAGTCGCCACTTTAGGAAAGAAAAACCATTTAAAAGGAAAATATATCAGAAGTCTGTTACTGTTATCCATTAATAGGTACATACAAAATTGATCTTAAAAGCCGATTTTAACATGACAATAAGTTTAATGTAGCCTTTGACAGATAGGATAAGTACAGCTGGACTATGTACAAGAGAAAAAGCAATGAGGAGTCTTCTATGTAGTTTTCAATTGCTCATGGTACATTATAGTTTACTGCTCAATTTTGGAAATTAGCTTGAGAAGTGACATCAAATTACCTCTTGAGATGTTCTCGTGTCACATCGGTAGCCAACGTTTTTCTCTTTACAACAAATTCAGGTCCCTTCTTCAGTGAATACCAAATAACTTTTCTGAAAAACAGCGAAGCAGGTGTAAAAGTTGGGGATAATCGACTATTTGATACTGTACTTGGCTAGCATTTATTGAAACTGTAAAAGAGATATCTTCAAAACAGATACTTACTCTTTTGTTACAAGCTTTCTTCTCTTCAACTCCTTTATTAGATCAGGAACAACCTACATGAAAGACCTTTTTTCTTAAGAAGGGGTAAAGAACTATTTGATATTGTACCTAATAAATAATTGTGCCATGCCACACAATCCAGTAAATGGTTCCAAGTGGAAATGCAAAATATAGGAGGAACAACAAGCAATAAGCAACACCAACCTTCCCTTTCTCCAGTCTTTTAAGCTGCTCTTGCACCTCATCCTGTAATTGTGCCATGCCATCACACAATCCAGTAAATGGCTCCAAATGGTAATGCAAAATATAGGAGGAACAACAAGCAATAAGCAACACAAACCTCCCCATTCTCCACTCTTTTAAGCAGCTCTTGCATCTCATCCGTGGTATCCTCGACCTGAATAAAACGAGAAGAAATTACACAATGTCATGCCAAAGCTCAAGACAGATAAAGGCACGCACGCACGCCCAGAGACCTTCAGTGAACATGGATGTAACTATTGCACATTGAAATAGTTGAACTATGATGATGAGGCAATTGTTTTCTGCATCTACAACCCAGACATTGGCGAGTTGAGAACATGCCAGGCAAGTTTTCAATACAAATACACACTGAACTGAGCTCTATATCTCTCCGACGACAACAAAGAGAAGAGACGAAACGAGCTCAGCTCTATACCGTTCTCAGCACGATCCCTCTCTCAAATCTAATCCACTTGTTCTTGGCTGCAGCCTTCCGTGCAATATCGAAGACGACGTCCCCGAATTCCTCCTACAATGCAGCACTCTGAGCGTCAGAGAACCCCGGAACCGAAACTATCGGCTCGAATCGAGCACCTCCTAAAGGGCACAGAGAGGGAATTCACCTTGAGCGCGGCCCTGGAGGCACCCTCGGGCGGGATGGCCGCGACGAGATGCACCTCGCGGGAGCCCCCGGCGGCGTAGCCCTTGGCCTCGTCGGTGAGCACCCACGCCTCCCTGGTGATGTCCTGCGGGCAGGAAAGCAAGCACGGCTCGTCAGGTCTCGGCGGAACAACTCGGGGAAGGCAGGGACGACGCCATGCCGTACCGTGCTCTCGATGATGTGGAAGGCGCGGAGTCTCTTGATAGGAGGCGAGGGCGCGCGAGTCGGGGATCTCGCCGTTGGCGTTGAGGTGGGCGAGGAGCGCGCCCTCCACGTCCGCCGACGGCTGCGTCGCCGCCATGGCCGACGGCGATGGGGTTCCGGGAATAGAGGTGGCGAACACGGGGGTTTGGGGTTTGGGTTTGGTCGGGTCGGGTCTGCTCTGGTCTCGCCAGCTTCGATTCGGTTTTTTTAATACCCAAATTGCGTACCATAGCTTTATAAAAGAAGAGAATTGCAAGTACAAAACGACTACCACTCGCTGCGAACAACGAGCGTAGCACCCACTCCACAACCGGCTAGTCTAAGGACAGCTAGCAACGACAACACAACTACAACGCAGAAGGCCCTACCCTAATTTGAAAACCTCGCCGCGTCTCGACCGACGTCAATCACCTCCGAAGAACAGCAACTCTCGCCAAGCTTCCCTCGTCAACGCGCCATCCCCCCTTGATGCCTAAAGGAGGTGGCAAGAGGATGGCAGGACTCGATCCGATATGAGAAAGGCACCGTCTTGGATTCACCACCAACGACCGTACATTGCGCCGGAGAAGAACGAACTAGGGCAGCGGCGAACACCGGTGGAGCGCAACATAGGACCTCCAAACCATGTCTCCTGGCACAATGCTCCCAACAGAGAGACGACATCGAAGACGTCGCCATCGTGCCGATTCCACACCAAATCAAGGCTTTCGCCCGGAGACAACGGCCAACACCAAGAAGACAAGGAAAATGGCGACACACTCAGCGACGCCTCCAGGGAGGGGAACGACACCCGCAGGTGCCATCGCCGCCGGCCCGACCAGAACCGGACAGGATTTTCATCCGTAATGTCACTCATCTCCACGCCTTAAAGTTTGGGGAGGCACTGTCCATGAATCCTCGCACCGCCGTCACTGCAGCAAATTGCCGACGAAGCTGCACAGCCGTGATCCTCCAACACCAGCACTGCCGAGAGAACACGCCACCAACAATCCCGACGAGGAGCCGCCGCATTCTACCACGCCGTGCAAGGGCCTACTCCACCACGTCGGCCTTCACCCGCACCAGGGACTGCCAGGCGATGGAGACAGCACCAAAGACCCAGATCGAATCTGAGACGATTCAGATCCGGCCCGCACCTCCATCCACAATCCAGCGCCCGCGCCTCCGAGAGCACCACCGCAAGCCCCTCACGAGGAGGCAGCCGGCCGCCCGCTGCCCGCAGGATCTCCTTCCTGGCTGGGCCTCCTCGGCGCCGCCGCCTCCATGGCTGAGCTCGAGCCGCCGCCACCATCAGCGCCCGCGCACCACCAACCTCCACCACTTTGCAGCAGCTCGCCTGGATCCGCCTCTCCATCGCGCTCTCCGGCTCGCTGGCTTCGGTTCGGTTTTATACTAGCGTGGTTCGACTTGGCAGGCAAGTCTGGACGGGGCTTGCCTAATGCTCCCCCCGTGCTCCCCTGCGTCCATTCTCCATCCAACGATCAGATTAAATCTTCTCCCCCGCGTCTTTTTTCCAGCAAAGAAAATACCAAGTGCCCGTACTTTTTTCAATCTTTGTATTGGATGGGTTTGTGTGTATTTTCTTCTGTCCACTTCAGTGGCCGCTCGAGGCAGGCAGTGCTACTGCTGGCCAGTGAGCTGCGCACCGTCGGCTCTCAGCTCCGGGCATCTCCTTTCGCCGCCGAACCACGGCCGCCATGCATGCAGCAGCGTCCTCCTTTCTGGTCGGCCGAACTCAGAGCATCTACAATCAGACCTCTCAAACCCGTCTCATACGCTTAAACAGGTCGTCTGTTCATTGTCCGGTCATTTTTTTACTCAAACGAGCTCCTTAAACGAGCCTCAAACGTCCGGACTGACCGGCACCCTCGTATCCAGCCTAAATATGGGACGGATATGGGCACGCCCGCCACGTCGGTCTGACGACGGGGTCCCACGCGAAAACGCCCGGAAACCCGACGGTCGACAGACGCCGCGTCCGTCGCCATGGTGTGAACGCCGCGTGGCGCCGCTCTGGCTCGCCGCCCAAGACCAAATCCGCCTATTTAAGCCAGCCGGTGTCCCACAACCATAACCCATCCACCTCCCCCCCTCTCTGCGCCGCCAATCCGAGCCCATCCAAGTCCTCCCTATCCCGCTACGGCGCTCTGCCCACGGTCGGACGCTCCGCCCACGCTCCGGCACTCCGCCATGGTCCGGAGCAAGATCACCTACTACGCCATGCTGACGCCGGAGCGCCCCTACGAGATCCAGAAGGAGATCCGGCGCGAGGCAAGCCGCGCGCGCCGCCCGCATCGCTGTCGGGCTGCCTTCGGACTCGCCGGAGCCGGAGAAGGAGGAGGCGCAGTCGGGGGAAGAGGAGGAGGAGGAGATGGCTCCGATGGAGGTGGAGGAGTCAGACCAGCAGGTGTCGGCCTTCAACATGGAGCAGGCGGAGGCGAAGTTTGCCGTCGCCCAGTCCGACGAGATGGCCGACCATCAGGCGGTCCTGGAGTCCATCCAGGATGAGGCCTATGTGGAGACCAACTGGGCGTTTCTCCGGCAGGAGCAGGCGGAGTCCAACGCGCTCTTCGCCGAATTCGACGCGGAGATAGAAGCGGAGGAGGCCGGAGCGGAGCAGCCGGAGGAGCCGGAGCTGCAGTTGTCGCCCATGCTGCCGGAGCCGGGCACGGAGATCGTCGTGATCTCCGACGAGGAGTAGCTAGGATCGACGTAGTACGTATGTTCTACTCCCTTTTGCATGTCTTTGTATGGAGATAAGAATCGAGTATGAGATGTCCGAATGCAACAAGTGAAATTTGAGGCGTGCCCGCATGTCTTTGTACGGGCGTTTGAGGGACCATATTTATCATATGTGGCTATAGAGGCTCTCACCTCTAGCATCGACGCAAGACCGTGGTGGCGCTTGTTGTACCGGACATGCCGCTATGCACCAATGCATGCCACGACGTCCTCGCGCCGTCGTCCGGGTCAGCTCTGACTCACTCCCGGCATCCAGCGGCATCGACGCAGGACTGTGGTGGCGCTTGTTGTACCGGACATGCCGCTATGCACCAATGCATGCCACGACGTCCTCGCGCCGTCGTCCAGGTCAGCTCTGACTCACTCCCGGCATCCATCGGCATCGGCGCAGGACCGTGGTGGCGCTTGTTGTACCGGACATGCCGCTATGCACCAATGCATGCCACGACGTCCTCGCGCCGTCGTCCGGGACAGCTCCGACTCACCCCCGGCATGCAGCGACACCGACGCGAGGGCCGACAGTGCCGCTCTGCTGGCAACACTGTTGTGCACAGCACGACCATGAACAAGTATGCCGTCCTCGCGCGGGTCAAGTCACCTCCGACATTGGGGTCAGTTTGGTTGCAGGGCCTGTTTGGTTAGAGCATCTCCAGCCGTTCGGCCCCCCAGGGCGCCGAAAAACTGCGCCCTGGGGGCGAGCCGGCGCTAGTTCGGCCCCTGGGGGCGGCCTAGCTCCCAGCCACGGCCCCAGGCGCCCCAGCCTTGGCAAATTCAAACATAGTTCATTCCCGCGCCCAAAAATAAACGCCACAATCCGGCGATCAAGCGGTGATCGGCGATCGATGAAAAGTTCGGCGTACAAAAATCAGAACAGAAACGCGCATCAGACGGCGAGGTCGGCCTCCGGCGTCGGCGGAGTCGGCGTGCGCGGGCTTGACGGGGTCTCTGTGCTTGGCGGCGTGGCTTCTGCGCTGCGGGCAGTCTCGGCGGCATCATCGGTCGGGCTTGTTGGCGGCGTCGGCGTGCGCGTGGGCGTGGGCGGCGTCGTCGTGGGCGTGGGCGTGGGCGGCGTCGTCGAGGGAAGCTGGTCCAGGATGAGGCCGACATGCGCCCTGTACCACGCCTTGACCGCCTCGTCGGTGCTCTGGAGCATATCCGCCCCGCCCAGCAGGAAAGCCAGGTCGGTGTTCCTCTTCTTCGCGGCGACGTTGGTCCGGAGTAGGTCGAGCTTGACGGCGCTTGTTGACATCAACGCCGACCACCGCGCCTCGGTCTTCTCTTCACGAAGGACGGCCCGGGCCTGTGCGTCGGCGAGGTAGTGCTGGATGGATTCCTGCACGCGAGCGATGGCCGCGTCGGCGTGTTTCCCCTTCTTGGCACCTTTGTTGCCGTCCGGCCGCCCTTCTGACGCGCCCGGAGCCGGCGCGTCCGGCTTGTATGTCTCCTTGGCCTTCTTGAGGGTGCGCCGGACTTCCGCCCACCTGTCGCACTTGTCAATGCGCTTGTAAACGTGGAGGTACTTGAACTCGGCGTCGTTGTTGCTCTGCCTATACAGGCCGAACATGCGCAGCAACTGCGCGGGGACGAACAAACAGTTGGCGGGCGCACACGGCGAAGAGAGACAAGAGACCGGCGTGGCATACCTGATCCTCAATGCTGGCGCCGCTCTCCGGGCGAGCGGCCACCTCCTCGACGACACCATGTCATTTGTTGCACGCCCCCTGTATGCACCCCCAATGGTTCGCCATCGCCTTCGACCCGCGCTGCATGTAGACGCCTTTGAAGTAGGGGTCGACGAGCTTGCGCTCATCGAACTCGGCCTTGATGCGCGCCCAGTACGTGTCGATGCTCTGGTTCGCGCCGGTGGTCGGGTCGAGGCAGACGACTTTCCATGCCTCGGCGAGGCATTCCTCCTCCTTGGACGCCCACTTGATGATGTCGTCCATGTCGGTCTCGGTCTCGTCGGCGTCGCCGAGGTGCGAGAAGGGCAGTGCGCAACGGCGGAGAAGGGGCGTCGGGGAGGACGCGTACGCGGACGGCGAGTAGTTGTATGGAGGGTACTACACGCCGGTGAAGGCGGGCGAGGGCATGCGCTGGGCCGGGTGTCCATGGGGGAACGTGACATTTGGGTTGAACCCACCGTGCACGTCCCCGTCGGTGTAGCCCGACGATCCCCATGGCTGCGGCGTCGGAGACCCGACACCTTGCTGGCCCCAGGGCGCGTACGGCGTGTGGTTGCCGGGGGGATTCATCATCACCGCGCGTGCCGCCTCGGCCTCGGCCTGGTCCGCGGAAGCGGCAGCGGCACCCGCAGCCGCGCGTGCCGCGTTGTCACGGGCCTTCTTGGCGAGGGCCCTGTTCCGCCGGTCGGCGGTGACGGCCTCCCGTCGCTGTACTTCTACCCTCCAATCGGCGTTTGTCATGCCCAGCGGCTTGGACGGCGGCGCCCTCGGCTTCCTCTGCTTCGGCTGGGCGACGGAGGCGGTCGCGGTTGCCGCGGCGCGGGGGATGACGTACTTCTTCGGTGCCATGGCGGCCGGCTGGGAGGCGAGCGGGAGAGAGAATGGCGGGAGAAAAGGAGAAAATGGAAGGGAACTGGGGGAAAAGCGGGGAGAAACGGCGGGAAGAGGCGCTCGACTCGCCGACAGGGCGGACCCACGCGCGCCTTTTCGCTTGTGCCGGCGCCCCAGGCGCCCCCAGGGCGCCGGGTTCTGCCTGGGTCCGCCGGCACCAGATTCGTCCCGAGCCGGCGAAAACGGGCTTCTGAAGGGGCGACTGGGCCGTTTTTTCGACGCCGACGCGGCAAAAACCGCTTGGGAAGGGCCTGTTGGGGGCGCGGCTGGAGATGCTCTTAAAGGCCTGGATGTTGTGCCTGGGAAAACGAGGAGCCTAGGGGGAGCCTGAGACGACAGAAGTTTTATGCCTGGCCAGGCTTGCCTGGCGCATGTTGTTTGGTTCATGTCCATGGCATGCTGATGTCACACATGTATTTAAAGAATATTTTAACATTAGACAGTACAACTAGAGCCTCTGATTACTGCCAGGCAACCACTGTGGCATGCCCAGGCGCAAGGAAAGGGACGTCTGGGTCCGGCTAACTATGATGCCTGGATTAAAATATTACTTTTTCTTCAACTCAGCCAGGCTAACCACCCCTCTGGCATGGCCAGGCCAGGCACCCGCTTTGTCTCTCAGGTTATCAGTCCAAACAAGTACCAGGCACATTTCAGGGAAGGTCCAGGCTAGGCATGTTGCACTGTGGACACAAACCAAACACGCTCGCAATCCAGGGACAAATTTGCCTGGCCTGAGACATCCCTAAGATGTGCGTTGACATTGTTTGGTTGGCTACCTGGATTCACGGACACGTGCCTGGCCTGAAGCTCGTTGCAGCTAGATTAGCCTGGCTAGCTCCCAGGCAGATTGCTTAGCCTGGTCCGGGCCGACGGTGGCGGACGCCTGGGTTCCAGACAAATGCAATTTTAGGCTCATTAGTATTACTTGCGTGCTTCACTTTCTGTCAAATCAGCCTTCAAATCTATTTTTTTGTTGTTTAATTATTTGTCTCAGGCCAGGTCCTCAACCAAATATCATGTGTGCACACATGTCTGGCTAGGCAAAAAATCTTCTTTTTCTCGGTCCAACACCAGGCATCAGATTTTACCAGGCACGAAGCTGAGGACATGAACAAAACAGGCCCTGACTGTCACCAGAGGCACCCCATGCCGGCCATGTCGCAGTCGTAAATACGCGGGCCGTCCTTACATGGGTTACCTCGCCCCGCTCCCCTAGAAGAAAAAATGATGGTCCATTGGGCCTCATCCAATAAGAGCATTTCTACCAGATCTCGTAAAAGCGGCGGGGGGGGGGGGGGGGGGTCGTTTTTCAGGCGGTTTTACGGGACGGGCGAAAATGATGGCCCAAACAGGTTCGCTAAAACGGCCCAACCCGTAAACCGCCCTCCAATCTGCTATATATGCCTGTGCCGGGGCTCTTTAGTGTATCCGTCCGCCTTTTTCTCCATCCCTCTCTGCCGCTTTTCTTCTACTCCAGTGATAAATCGACCAAGATCCGGCAGCGTTTTGCGGCGAGTTTTTTCACAGAAAGCGAGCAGAGATGTCGGCGGCGGGTGCGGGTCGGGGTGGCCGAGGGGGACTTGATGGCCAAGGCGGCGGGCCTCCTCGCAAGCGCGGCCACGAGAAGGAGGCCTGGAGCTCCTTGATACGTCTCCAACATATCTATAATTTTTTATTGTTCCATGCTATTATATATTCTGTTTTGAACATTTAATGAGCTTTATTATACACTTTTATATTATTTTTGGCACTAGCCTATTAACCGGAGGCCCAACCCAAATTGCTGTTTTTTTTACCTATTTCAGTGTTTCGAAGGAAAGGAATACCAAACGGAGTCCAAACGGAATGAAATCTTACGTGATTTTCGGAACAAACGTGATCCAGAGGACTTGGAGTGGACATCAAGCAATCAACAAGGAGGCCACGAGGCAGGGGGCGCGCCTCCACCCTCGTGGGCCCCTCGTAGCTCCACCGACCTACTTCTTCCTCCTATATATACCTACGTACCCCGAAAACATCAGATACGGAGCAAAAACCCTATTTCCACCGCCGCAACCTTTTGTACCCATGAGATCCCATCTTGGGGCCTTTTCTGGCGCTCCGCCGGAGGGGGCATCGATCACGGAGGGCTTCTACATCAACACCATAGCCTCTCCGATGATGTGTGAGTAGTTTACCTCAGACCTTCGGGTCCATAGTTATTAGCTAGATGACTTCTTCTCTCTCTTTGGATCTCAATACAAAGTTCTCCTCGATTCTCTTGGAGATCTATTCGATGTAATCTTCTTTTGCGGTGTGTTTGTCGAGATCCGATGAATTGTGGGTTTATGATCAAGATTATCTATGAACAATATTTGAATCTCCTCTGAATTCTTTTATGTATAATTGGTTATCTTTGCAAGTCTCTTCGAATTATCAGTTTGGTTTGGCCTACTAGATTGATCTTTCTTGCAATGGGAGAAGTGCTTAGCTTTGGGTTCAATCTTGCGGTGCTGGATCCCAGTGACAGAAGGGGAAACGACACGTATTGTATTGTTGCCATCGAGGATAAAAAGATGGGGTTTATATCATATTGCATGAGTTTATCCCTCTACATCATGTCATCTTGCTTAAAGCGTTACTCCGTTCTTATGAACTTAATACTCTAGATGCATGCTGGATAGCGGTCGATGTGTGGAGTAATAGTAGTAGATGCAGGCAGGAGTCGGTCTACTTGTCACGGACGTGATGCCTATATACATGATCATACCTAGATATTCTCATAACTATGCTCAATTCTATCAATTGCTTGACAGTAATTTGATTACCCACCGTAATACTTATGCTATCTTGAGAGAAGCCACTAGTGAAACCTATGGCCCCCGGGTCTATTTTCCATCATATTAATCTCCTGTCAACAAGTTATTTCTATTACCGTTTATTTTGCTTTCTTTACTTTTAGTCTTTACCATAAAAATACCAAAAATATTATCTTATCATCTCTATCAGATCTCACTTTTGCAAGTGGCCGTGAAGGGATTGACAACCCTTTATCGCGTTGGTTGCAAGGTTCTTATTTGTTTGTGTAGGTGCGTGGGACTTGAGCGTGGTCTCCTACTGGATTGATACATTGGTTCTCAAAAACTGAGGGAAATACTTACGCTACTTTACTGCATCACCCTTTTCTCTTCAAGGGAAAACCAACGCAGTGCTTAAGAGGTAGCACTCCTCCCTCTGCCCTTCGGTGGAGGAATGGCGCAAGGAGCAGGCGTGCTGCCACGGCGCACGGTCCTGCAGCGCCTGTGCACGGGCATGGACAAACTTCGACCGTCTTCACCACATCTTTGATCCGGCGCAGCAATGCCGCCGAGCGGCCGAGCACGCCTGGTTCGAGGCGAAGGAGGTGGCCGCCGCCGGGGACGAAGTCGCAGCGGCGCGGGTGCCGACGCTTCGGGAGGAGTACGACCTCGCGTACGTGCTCTGCAACTCCCTCGTGGAGCACCACCTCGGCACGACAAGTCCGACTCTGGCTCCGATGATGGCGAGGATGAAGACGAGTAGAACTCCGGTGATCCATCTAGTATAGTTTATGTTTAAGTTTTAGATCTAGTCTAGTTTAAGTTTAGAGCATCTCCAATAGATGATGTATACTTTGGCGGTCCAAACCGGTGATGGTCCAAATTTGGAGCACCAAAAAGTGTTTTTTACATCTCTGAAAAAGGCTCAACTCCAACAGATGGTCCAAAACGAAGATGTAAAAAAGAGAGCAACTCCAACAGATGGTCCAAAACGAAGATGTAAACCGGCCGCGCGGCTGCTGTTCAGCCACTGTACGGTCGGCGGTGGTGGCGACGAAGGTGGAGGAACGACTCCTTGGCTGCTGGAGGACGCCGCCGGCCGTGGCTGCGAGTCGGTGGCCCGAGCCGCCACGGCTGCCTTCGAGATTTTGGCTGGCCGAGCCGCACTTTCGGCCGAGTTCCGGGCGCGATTCGCCGGCCGTTTGCCTCCGCCTCGTGTCTTCGTCGCCTTCGTAGGAACCGCCGGCGCGATGGTGCTTGGCCGAGGCGGCGGGCGAAGGGCGGTGGCATGGACGCGGCGGCGGAGGCGGCGACGTGGGTCAGCCCACCGGCTGCGGGGCGGCGGTGAAGGCGGCGGGGTCGCCGGCTTCGACCATGGCGGCGGCAGACGGGCGGGTCGCGGGCGGGAAGGCTAAGGAACTGGCGGTTGGTCGTTTCGCGGGCGGCCGCGGTTTTACTCAATTGTATCTCGTGATGTAAATTTGCACCGCGGGGTGTTGAATTCTACATCACCGAGAGGCAGTGGTCCAATTTTTTTACATATGGACCGTCTGTTGGAGCTGCACTTTCTGCTCTCGAATCTTCAAAAGTTAGCTATTTTTACATATGGACTATCTATTAAAGATGCTCTTAAGTTTGTACTATATATATCTAGCAAGTGACGTGGTATGTAGGGAACTATATTTAATTTGCTTGTATGAACTATGTTTGCGCAACTCTGATGATGTTTAACATGACGTGAACTAGTAGTTTCAAATTAAGTAAGAACTCCGGCAATGTTTACGAGATTTATTCAGCCGGTTCGTTACGGTAAACAAAATTTGCGAGACGGCGGTTTACCGGATCTATGATCCAAGTCTGGACCGGATCCGTCTCGACCACAGCTCTCGCTTTCGTCCGCTCCCATATCCCGCTCGCGCGTGCGGCGCAGTGCCCATGGCGAGCCCGCCGTCGCCGCGCCTGCTCTGCGCCCTCCTCGGCGACCGCCTCGCCGCCCTCTCCGCCAGGCCGCTCCTCCGCACCGCCGCCCCAGGCAGAGGTACGCGCCCCTCCCCCATTCGCGCTTCGGCTCAAACGCTTGTCGCGTCAGCTCCTCCGGGGGAAACATTCGCTGAGAAGACGGCTCGGGTCTCCTCTTGCAGGGCACAGGCGGGTGACGTGCCAGGCCACGAGAACGCTCTCCAGCCTGGTGGACGCCCTCTTCAACAGGAGGTGAGCTCCCCGGTCGCCATTCCCTGCCCTGCCTGTCGGATAGTGACGACAACACTAGATTACCTGCGAGCTGTTATTTTTTGGGCGGACAGAGTGGTCATCTGCAACCTGGTATGCGTAGGGTTACGATAAACACACCTTTGTAGTGATTCATAATGGCCTGATTTTGCCTATCTTGGAGGAACACATGTATTTCCCATCTTTTATACCAACCGCTCTAAACTGAAGCTGAAGCTGAAATGCCAGTTTATTGATTGCCTTTATCCAGTACATAGCAGCCCGAATCCACAACTTGGTGCATTGACCTTGACCACATAGGGAGATACGTTTATTGCTTGTTGATTTCAGGGGATTATACCCTGCATTGGTAGCTTCGTTAAGGTTTGGATGGTAGTGGTTCAATACAACATTTACATATATGCAGTTGCTATTCATTGGCCAACTTAAAAGAAATATCGAATCAGTCGGTTTTCGATGAAAGAGAGCAGTGCAGCAACGAGTTAGAGCCGACCGGAGGCAGGGGTTTGACCCCCCCCCCCTCCCCCGAGAAAGATTAGAAGCGCCCGAGATTGAGCCGGGGTCGCTGGCGAGGGCTTTACCAGGACCTCGCTGGAGGTGGGGACGATGGGGCTCGCCGAGGCGTCGTGGCCAGAGCAGAGGAAGAACCTTGACTGGTTTGGGTTGGGGCTGGAGGGGCCTAAAAAATCGACCGAAAGCAAAAGTTTTTTCAGGCACCTGGTGCATAGGTGCCTCCTTTTTCAGGCACCTGGCGCATAGCCACATAGGTGCCTCTCCTTACATGTACTGTTTTGTATGTGTGAGTACCCATCAGGGATGTCGTGCGGCTTGTGCCAATCCATGGAAATTGGTCATATCTTCATACTCACGAAGATGTTTTAAGATGCATCATGCATTTTGATCATCTTAGAAAGTTGCACATAATGTCCCCTTGCAACAAAAACTCGAGAGGGTGAACTAAATTGTTCATGCTGCCATTTTGGAACACAAGGCCCGACAGGGAACTACTTCTGTTGTCAACAGTAGTAATAAATTCTTGTTCTGGTGATATGATCTGACTGAATATTTTCTTTCTGAAAACATTACTGTGGTGCTTTAATTTCAAGGAGATGTGCTAAGAAGTGAGATAATGCTTGTGTCAGAGTTAGATAAACAATATTCGAAGTATCGTTAGATAAACGGGTACAAAGTTCCCTGAGTTTACTGATCTTGTGAAATATGGATTGTGCCTGTCTGTACTGTATACTCTGTGTTGCTCGTATATGTTTGTATGGTGAAAATCAAGGCATACTTTATGCTGTGCCTGTTACATATATTACTTATAGTGTGTGGAGAGTACGGTTGAATTGGTCTCTGCCTTTAAATTGTGTCCATTGTTTGTAGATCTCTGGTACATTTACTGTTGTATGGAGCATACATGTAGATTCACAGTTACGCTTTTTTTGGACTTCTACAGAAGTCGGGATGACTCACTGGAAAGTAACCCTAGGCGCCTACGACCTGGGAAAGTGTCTCCTCGTCTAACTGTTCCCAGTCATATACAGCGGCCTCCTTATGTCAATTCTCGTCAAAGACCTCAGATGAACGATGGACCTGAAATACATGATGAAAAAGGGATCGAATGCATGAGAGCTTCTGGAAAGCTTGCCGCGCAAGTTTTGAAGTTTGCTGGAACACTTGTAAATGTAATGTTGTTATTGGCACCGGTACCTGAATATTCTTTTTTAGTTGTGGAACGTTACATTCACAACGGAAATCTCATTCCATTCATCCAATACTTTGTTAAGAGAAAAGAGCACAGCGGGCAAATGGATCCTCTGGTAAAGGTTAAGGCAGGACACATCTGATACACATTTTAGACACCTTTTAAGTAGTTTGTGAAGTAGAAGTCCCTCCTCATAAAGTACTGCATTTCTGAAAATTAGCCCATAGACTCGGGTGGTCTAAGACTCGAGTGTCAAAAATTGATCGGTTCTTATTTACAGCCAGGCATCACAACTGATGAGATAGATAAAGCGGTGCACCAAATGATAATAGATAACGGTGCATACCCGTCACCTCTTGGTTATTGTGGATTCCCGAAGAGTGTTTGCACTTCAGTGAATGAATGCATCTGTCATGGGATACCGGATTCTCGTCCACTTGAGGTAAGCTATCCAGCATCTGGAGATAATTACTTTGAATACATACCAATCAACTTACATTTAATCTTTCTTTGGACAGGATGGCGATATCATCAACATCGATGTTACTGTCTATCTCAATGTAAGCCAAAGATAGTCTATACATCTCCTGAACTGACTATTGTTAAGTCGCTGTGCTTCCCTCACAGACAAAGTACAAGTAAAGAAAGAAACTGAAGTGCTTATTTGTGGTAGATATCCTTTGTGATGATTTTCTAGAGGATAT
This sequence comes from Triticum aestivum, assembly GCF_018294505.1. Lineage (NCBI taxonomy): Eukaryota > Viridiplantae > Streptophyta > Magnoliopsida > Poales > Poaceae > Triticum > Triticum aestivum. The sequence continues at coordinate 432,495,751 of NC_057811.1, forward strand.
TTCGTTCTAGTGGTTTCTTGCTTGTTGTGAACAAACATCCAACATTCCTTTTTCTATATGAGAGAATGCAAAATCTACGTTGGGCGCAGATTCAGTTGATATATTACTTTAATTCCATCTGTTTTTATATATATATGGAGTATTGTAGTTTTTTAAATATAAACTCTGAAGCTATAGTTGGTATCTAAATTGACCCATTCCCTTTTTGTGGTCTATGCATATTTGATTCCAGGGTTACCATGGTGATACATCTGCTACATTTCTCTGTGGTGATGTTGATGATGAAGCTAAGAAGTTAGTTCAGGTTATCTCAATTCTCTCATAAGAATATTCGGTCTAATACTCTGTCTCTAGATATGCATTAGTCTATGAAGGCAGGAACTCCAGCTGTTTGCTGGCATTAGCGATATGCCTGTACTCTCTTCCATTTTTTTTCTTGTTTTTTGGCTCTTGTACTTTCACAGGTATATGTCTGTCCTCTCTTCCATCTTTAAGCAGTTGTATATAGCTATACAATGGGGAATAAGTACCAATGCAATCTGGACATAATTTGTTTGCATGTTAGAGATGTAATTATTTTCAGTCAGATAGCAATAAGATCACATAAGTTTTTCTTAGAGAAGCTAAAGGTTCTTTATGCATTATTTTGTTTCAAAGTTTTATGAATGTTCTTTTTCCCAACCAGGTAACAAAAGAATCTCTTGACAAGGCTATATCAATCTGTGCTCCTGGGGTGGAGATCAACCGCATTGGTAGAACCATACAGTAAGTAAATGGGAGGCTTGCACACTTGTATTTTTCTCATCACTGTTTCGCAATATGTTGATTCTGTGACCAGGGGATTCTATGTTTCAGAAACTTTCTGCGGCAAAAGTCAGAAATCGGTGCTGTTTGGTTCTTTTGCATCTAGCACATATTGATAGTACCCATTTTCTTGGACTTTGATTACAGTGGACATAAGAATGGATTCTTTTTTTTTTGAAAAGCAATAACTAATTGTGTCCTTGAAACAAACTATTTTGGTTTCTCTAGAGCTTATATTCCCACCGCAGTTTCTCTGGGCAGCTCTGGAGAAGCTGTTTCTGCACAAGCTGCAGCCAGAAGAACTGGGCCTAAACATACTTTCCTTGCCATGTTAGCTTGTGTTGCACTGAACTTGGCTTGTTAGAATTTGGATATTTTGTGGCAGTATCCGATACAGTGACACACTGATAGAGGTAGACTGAGTACTGGTTGAGTTTGTTGGACATAATTAAATCGAAAGCTTATTCCTTCTGTAGACCTGTAATTATTATATATTGTGCTTACTGGATATCGTCGTCATTTCTTCAAACGCACCATCTTACTGAAGATTTCAAACTTTGAAGGGATCATGCAGACAAATTCAAGTATGGTGTAGTTCAACAATTTGTGGGCCATGGGGTAGGCAAAGTGTTTCATGCTGAGCCTGCAGTGCTTCATTTCCGTGAGTTTGACATGAAAACCATTGCATTTGCTCTACTTCAGTGTAGATATATATATGTGCTGCCATGGACTAACGTCTCTTGAATTTACAGGCAATAATGAAAAGGGCCGCATGATTTTGAACCAAACATTTACCATAGGTACATTTCTCCACTGTCGCTACAGTCTGTGCACATGGTGTGTCCTTGTATCAATAATCAGCTAGGGATTAAAGAATCTGCATGCTTGTGCACATTAGCTTTGATTACTTCATAAATCGGAACTGTGTTCCTTGTAGACATAGCTTCAGTCAAGTGTACTTATATTAATTTATAAGGCTCACTAGCCTTCATAAGAAGTATATGAACACTAACAGATTCGCCTGCCTGTTTGTGTGTCGATTCAGAGCCGATGCTAACCATAGGGAGCACAAACTCGACCATATGGTCCGACGACTGGACTGCGGTGACGGAGGACGGGAGCCTGTCAGCGCAGTTTGAGCACACGCTACTGATCACTGAAGACGGCGTGGAAATACTGACGCAGTGTTAAGCCCGGCCGGAGAACAAAGAGGTCAATGAGTGAAAGGCTGGATGGCAGGGACGGCAGAACCTGCATTTTTTTTCTGGGACTACACATGGTCCAATCAAACTCCAAGTGCAAAACTACACTTTTTTTTCTTGATACATCAGTAGGTTGATGCATAGATTATATACAAAGTTTTGCATCGTTGTTGGGATTATAGGGTGAGCTTGCAGATCAGATCAGCCCCCTTGGTTGTTGCGGGTAGGCCTGAATTCTGACTGACTGCCTGGATTCTGATTGAGTTGGTTGGTTCTGCGGTTGATGAAAGCCATGTCTTGCCGCATTTGTTGGCAGAAAGAAATTAAGATCTGCTTTGCTTTATTGATACTTCTCCCCGATTGATTATCAGCCTGATGCTGCTTCATCAATCAAAACTTTTCTGCTGTCGCTCTCCAATGCGTGCTATGTATTTCTATGAAGGTCCAGACATTTTTTTTTGCGGGAGGCTGAGCTCCATGGAGCTCGGTTTCGAAATATCATTTTCTACACACTGATTTTTTTTTTGATTTTTTCACAAACATACATACACATGTATACTATTCCCTCCGTCCCATAATATAAGAACATTTTTGACACTACACTAGTATAAAAAACACTCTTATATTATGGGACGGAGGGAGTATGTATGTACAGATTTCATAACATTATACACACATGGCGTAAAAGAAAGACAAATATGTATTCATAGGAACTGTTTTACTATTTGTTCTGCTCTGTTCTGTCTGTAATTACTCTATTCTGTCTGTGATTAGAATCAGAGTTGCTTGCAATCAGAGCAAACCATTCTGGCATTTTTGCCACACTATGCGTGTTCTGCTAAAAATTGGAAGAATTACGGCGCCCAATGGAAATCCTCCACGCAGCTCCATCGATCCGCTGTAATCTCACCGACCACAACAAATCTGCCACAACCGTTCGACCTTTTTACCCTAACCTACGCGTTGTCGGCAGTTCCTTCACTGCCAACTGGGCCCAACGGCGCTGCCACGTGCCGGGGCCCACGCGCCAGAGAGGAGGAAAATCCCGCACTACCACCTTCACGCCTCCACCCTCCATGCTATCTCTCCACCCCCCTCGAGTCCCTCCCCAACTTCCATTTGCGGAAACGGGAAGGCCCAAGCGAACGCGGAGAGAGGCTCCTGCCCTGCCCGGCCGGGATTCCAGAAGCTTCCAGCACCATAGCACCCCGAGCGCCGGGGGCGGGGCTGTAGCGCGGCGTGCCGGCCCGCGCGGCGCGTGCTCCTGCGGCCGCCGGCGAGATCGAGGAGGCGGGGAGCTCGCGAATCGGGGGCGGCCGCGGCGGAGCGCAATGCCGCGCCGTCGGCGGTAGGGATGGCGGCGGAGGAGACGGCGGCGACATGGCGAGGGGCATAGCGCGGGCGGCGTCGTTCGGCGGCCGCGCGGCTGCGGCGGGGTGGTTCTCGTACCGGCGCATCACCGTGGCCGTCTGCATCGCCAACCTCGTCGCCGCGCTGCTCGTGCTCCGCTCCCTCACCTCCTTCGCCCCCGCGCCCAAACGTGAGGCGCCCGCTCTCGCGGCCCATCGTCGTGCCCACGACGACTCTGGCAGTATCCGCGATCTGACTCTGTTATTTTTTCGATTTGTTTTTCAGGTGTTGAGGTGGTGCAGTACACGGAGGAGCAGATTAGGAGGGTGGAGGAGTCGATCCGGATTCGCCGCGAGGCCGAGCCCGTCGAGCTCGTCCAGGCGGTACCGCTCTTGAAAGCCTATTGCAGAATTCGATGGTGTTTATAGTTGATTAGTGAAACTTGTTATTATGGCTTTGTGATCTAATCCCTGGGGATTTTTGGGTGCTGAAGGTGAAGAAGCTGCGGAAGGTTTTCGCACGGGAGGAGAAAAGGCGGAAGGAGCTGCCTCTCGAGCTGAAGCTGAGGGTATCGTATGAGCTCGTGGGGCGGCTGAACGGCCTAGGGGATAACGGCACTGCCATCCAGCAACGAGGTATATTTGCATACTGGTTTTGAATTAGCAATAGTAGTGTAGTACTGTTTTGTGTAGAATCAAGTGAGCTCCTGATTTTCCTCCAGTAATTTGAATCTGACTGTAATATTCCATAATATGTGTGCATAACTTGGACTTGTATGTTTATCTTGTCCGGTTGTTAGTCGACAGCTTTGACACACGCTGGCTATTTCTGTCAGCATGCCGTTTGACGAGTTCAGTGAGGGCTGAATAGCTTGTCTGGAGGATATCTACTAGTACTATTTATTTCGACTAGTTTGTCAGATATCTCTTGCATTGCTAAGTGCTTTCTTGCAAGTGTGAACTTCTGTTGTAGTTGATTTTTTTCACTGTTATAGTCTTACATAGGCATGGAGTTGCGGGATTTGAATACTACAAGTTTATGACATTCTATCTGTGATCAGGACAAGCAACCCTCCTGACTGAAACAACTGAACATATGACAACCACATGAGATGATTCCCTCTTTTTAGTCGACTTGTCATATATTTTGCCTTTGTGTGTGTGACTGGCCAATTGGTGTATCAACCTAGCAGTGATGCCAGCTGCGATAATTTGATGAGCAAGTGCTGCATATTGATTGACCTGTTTAGTAGAAAAAAGGGTATATTCCATTTGTGTGTGTCTGTGTCTCCTTGATGGTATCAGCTGTCTGGAGTTGCCATTATTTTGTTCCATTTATGTTCTGTGTGACGTTATAAATTAACGCTAAAACTGAATACATGTTTTTACTGTTTGTTACTTGCTTTTGCTGCATATAAAATCTGGATTTATTTTACATCTGTTAGAAATAGAGTTCATGGATTATTTGTTGTCTTGATTAGTGATAAATTGAAGTGCTTATGTTTCTATTCCAAACATTTGACAGAAGCTCTGGAATCATGGCGTGTTGAGACGCTAAAAGATGCAAAAAGTGCATCTACTCGGAATTCATCAAATTTGGGCCTCTCCAGTGAGGAAGCACGTATGTGAGCTTTACTGTTAAACAATATATACTCACTTCTATGTGTCCAGATTCCTTCATAATAATTTGGTACATGTGAACTTTAGTGTTAAACAATATATACTCACTTCTATGTATTCCAATTCCTTCATAATAATTTGGTACATATTGGGTGCTTCTAAGCGTTTTCTTTTTCTTTTGTTTCACAATTCTCAACGGTAATAGTTTGGTTTCACCCTTATCTACAGGATTGTTAAAGCGAGCCCTGGAGTTCAACTGGCATGCGCTATTGGAGGATATTGGTCTTTGGATTTCACCAGAAGTCCCACACACCGAGCATGATGACAAACCTGAGAATGAACCAGAAGGTTGCTTCTCTACCATTGCCTATGTTAATTATGTTTCATGAAGCTCCGCATTGTGGTGCCAAAGTCTGACCCATTGTGTTAGAATTATAGTTACAGAATAGCTTTCGTATTTCTCAGAGAGATTGAGTCTCAAATAAATTGTTGCAGAAGAAGAAATAATAGCTGGTCCACCTTTGCATCCACAATGCAACACTGAGCTACATGCCGATTATGGTGGTGCTGCTGTGAGATGGGGATTAACGCACCACAAAGAATCTGCTGCTGATTGCTGTCAAGCATGTCTAGACCAGGCTAGGAATGCCAAGCCAGGTGAATTGAAGTGCAATATATGGGTATATTGCCCATCAGAGTTTGGTTGCTATTCACCAGATAAATATGAGCATAAACATCAGGAGTGCTGGTTGAAACAGGTACGCCTGCCTTTTTGCGAGTCTGTGTCTAACCATTGAATCGATTACCCTATATGTTTGCATTATTAACCATATCTTGTTTGGAGCGGTGTTAGAATTATGTGATTCTTCCTGCTTCATGGACCTGCATCTGATATTTTAATGAATGTTGTATGTGAAATGGTAGTTTGCTGTTTAGTTAGGAGCACTTTATTATAGAATTAGGGAGAAAATGGTGTTTATGAATGGTAGTCAGTCATTTTAATAGGGGAAACAAAACATAGGTCATGTGTGTACATGTGTCCTTACTGTACGGGAATGGGGAGAGAAACCAATGTTTATGAATTATAGTTAGTGATTTGGAATAACAAAAACAAAATATGGATCATGCTTATACATGGGTTACTATTCTACATGTGATGCAACAATCCTGTCCTAATAGTTTAAACAGCAACATTAGTTATCCGCTATAATTCTTGAAATTGTAGTCAACTGTGCTCCTGCAGCTGACTGAAGCCTGTACACTTTCAAGTGCGTTTTATTTTATTTTTAGCCAAGCTCCCTTTGTTGTGTTGAACTTTTTAACTAGTCTCAGTAATGATTTAGGATGATGCATTGGACAAGTTTGTGGTACATTGTTAATGGGCTAAATATATAAAGAATATAAATCTATCTACAGCAAAACATGCCATGCCATAAATGGTGCTAGTGTATGGTTGCACCGTTGCCTGTTTTACATGTTGCTGATACTGATTGCTTTGTGTTTACCCACTGTCATTGTACAACTGTTGAAACTTCAGTTCTGGTAACAGCCATTTGTCTCCTCATGTTATACTGGTTGTAATTTCTTGCTGTTATCTTGCACAAGTCTGGTTTGTGACCATATGATTGTTTGGAGTATGGTTCAGTCTTGCTGCACTTGCTACATTGCCGGGCAGATACTTTTGTGATATGCACTACCGCTGTTTTTCTTTGTCAATGTTTACCTACGCACGAGGCTTTGTTATATAGTCAAATCATTCATTTAATTTAAACTGATGTACTCCACATTGTTAACTTCTATTTTCTTTTAAGATGACATGAGCTGTTGATTGTTCTTCTTCGCACAGCCTAATTATCTTGTGATGCTTTGCAGGCTGACCAGCCTAAACTGAACTTCAAAGACAAGTATTCCGAGTCCTACAGAGATTCTCATCCGAGAGCCCCTGTTGTTGTGCCCTGGATGTCGGGTGTCACCAGCGCGTGAGCAGCTCGTTCAGAGACTGGGAGATTTGCACTGACAAACCTTCATATACCGATTCTTTCATTTGCCATGACACCGTTTTGTTTTCCTTGGTGTATATGATGTAAAACTTAGATTAGACGATTTGATGAAAGCAAAAGGGGCTCCTTTGAGGCAGGCTTGTTGAGGTGCAGGGGCCAAGGGACGTGGTGTAGATGAACTAAATCCAATGATGATTCAGCTCACGGCCACGGCCCACTTTTCCACTCTGCTAGTTGGTTTTCTGTGTTCCTGTTATCAGCGAGTTGATCACCAAGCTCCTGTGCTATTTTCATGTAAAATGCATTGCCAGTCACATATGAACATGGGGTTGCGAGTCACACACACGAAAGCTATAAAAGAGAAATCTTGGATGCAGTGCATATTAACATTGTGAACCTTATAAAACTTAAGTGCATGCTATCCTCTCATGACACGCTGATGATACAGAAACCGAAAAGGGCCTCTGCTTTCGCATGAGAAGTATGGAAGAACTAATCCCCTCAACAGTAAGTGAGTTTCTCCCTTCTCAAGTTGATCGCCTTTTTTGGGCGAATAAAAGGGCACTCTTTTGAACGGGGAGTATCTGCTCCCGAGCTCAAATGCTCCCTCATAAATAGTAAAAAAAAAAGTAAAAGCATTCAAAAAATTATGAATTTTTTTGTGATAAACTTTGAGAAATGTTTTGTATGCTTGCAAATTTCAACACAGAATGACATTTGTGGAAGTTGTGGCAAAAAAAAAAAATCAATGCTCCAAAAATGCTACTATTATGGGACTGAGGGAATAGTTTTGAAAATATTTTGGAGTGCTGATTTTTGTTTTTCTTTGCCACGACTTCCACGAATGTTATAACAACAACAACTACGGAAATGCCGTTTGGTGGCCGAGCTACATGGTGCTCGGTATCTTAGTGCGTTAGTCTTTATGGAGATCAGGCACAGGCCATTATTAGTCTCACGTATTTAATCCTTCAGCATTTACAGGCAACTGTATTCTCCCTTTATCAACAGTGCTTTCCCATGTCAGGTCTTACGGGCGCCACACGTGCCATACAACCATCATGAATGAGCTATCGCCAGGCGACAGACATGCACCATTATTACACCCCCATAATTATTCATTTGAATCTGATCTGTGAAAACCGGAGCATTTTGTCACTTCCCACTACTAGTTTGAGTATACTAGACGAGAGGGGATGGTGCTTTCACAACAACAAAAAAAGAGAGGGGTTGATGCTGGTATAATGACCATGAAAAAATTGTCCGAAAAGCGTCATGTATCAAATTCGAGCCGAGTCACAAATTTTCTGTGGCCGATATAAGCAACCATATGAACTTGAAGATCAATCAATAATAAATACAATATGAAAATCTCAAACTCCAAAACCATCGTTCGGTCCGAATGCATGCGAAAGTGATTTTTCTCATTTTTTGTGTGACTGGGCATATCGTATCTCATATTTTTTGTTTATCGTTTTATTAAAAAAATCAAGCCTTATAAAGCACGTCCCGCATCTCTCAAAAAATTTGCAATCAATGAAAAAACTGTGTCGCTGACAATATCAACGCACGCTGCCAAAAAGCGCACCCGTCACCGCTTTCTAAATTGTCAAACACAAAGTGATAACATTTTTGTACATAAATCACGGCAACCGTATAGCGGCAATGCACACACAGTACCATTACAAAACTAGTTTATCTCTACCTCATCCGGAACAAAATTTTCACCGGACCAATATTTTACACATAAAATATTCTTCTTAATTGATGTATTTTAATTTTCTGAGACACACACGCGCACGCGCGCGCGCACACACACACACACACACACTTCTATTGTGCTAGGAGACAATGCTGACCGATTGTCGGTTTTTCTCCTCCCGATCATGCCATAGCCAGAGAATTTAATGTACTTCCCCGCAAAAAAGAAGAAGAAGAGAATTTAATGTACTATCTCGTTTTTGCACAGAGATTACCTCGTACCAAGTTTGCTGCTCCCTTCGATGTTAATTAATTGACGTAACGTCTATACAAGATTGTACTATAGAGGTTGCAGAACCTGCGCAATTAATTTGGATCGGAAGGAGTACCACATTTCCAAGATAGAAAAACAATTCACCAGTTGTGTCAAACATTTTTTAGTTTTCCCAGCACAACTAGTTTGTCGTTGGATTCCCTTGTTTACTTCACATTTTGTTATCATATTTTTCCAACAAGTTAGCAACGTTTTTTTGTATGTTCTGGTATTTGTCACAGTAAACCCATTTTTTGTTTAGTCTATAGCATAAATCTGCTCTGACACGCATAGTTCAGCAGCTGCATGCATGGTCTCTCTGCGGTCGCAGCAACACAAACATCTGCTCTGACACATAGAGCAGCCAGCCGTAAGCATGACCGGACATATCCATCGCCCATGTACACCAACGCATGGCACCGATGTACTTCCACAAACTAGTCTGCGTATTATACCCAAGAAAGACAGGCTGCATAGATCGCAACAAGACAACGTCTGGACAAGATAAAGAGACCCATGTAGCTCGGCCTCCAAAACGCCTCTCTCCAACAACTAAGCCTTTAGTCTCAAACAAGTTGGGATAGGCTAGAGGTGAAACCCATAAGATCTCGCGACCAATTCATGGTTCTGGCACATGAATAGCAAGCTTCCACGCACCCCTGTCCATAGGTAGTTCTCTGGTGATACTCCAATCCTTCAGGTCTTTCTTAACGGACTCCTCCCATATCAAATTTGGTCTACCCCGGCCTCTCTTGACATTCTCCGCACGCTTTAGCCGCCCGCTATGCACTGGAGCTTCTGGAGGCCTGCGCTGAATATGCCCAAACCATCTTCAAATGATGTTGGACAAGCTTCTCTTCAATTGGTGCTACCCCAACTATATCTTGTATAGACTTCCATGAATGTTATTTCGTACTAAAATTATTAAGCATATAAAACATTTGTCAAAGTTTACCAAAAAAAATCAGATTTTTTTGAATTTCTTTACTATTTTTTTTATTTTACTGTCACCAGGGTGCATTTGAGCTCGGGATCATAATAGAACTTTTCACTCTTTTTCTTTTTTTTTTCTCTCGGGGTCTGTATCTGCCTCAATGGCTTTTTCTTGGCACAGATAAACACCCTATGCCCCACTTCCCTGCAAACTTTCCTGAGATGTTGGCACTAGTAAGTGAGTTCCTCCCCTGAGACACACCCGAGAGAGAGAGAGAGAGAGGGAAGGGGGGGGGAGAGGGAGAGAGAGCGGGGGGAGGAGGGAGAGGGTGAATTGAGATCGAGGGAATCCACAAAGCGTGGATGTTGATTTCAATTTCAAATTGAGCACCAGAGCTACGGAATGAGTATAGGTATTGGTAGATCTCCTCCCCTGGTCGAGAGGTGAGACTTCCCTCTCAAAACGTCGAAACTCGACATGGATGTGAGGTTAGTATGCTTGTTTCCGAGGCGGCGGCCAAGGGGATGTTTACTCTTAAAACGAGACCAACTTTTTTTAAAAGTAAGTGATGGTGCGTTCTTTCTCAAAAGTATTTTTCTTAATAACTCAAGGACCTAATTTCTTCGGTGAACCTGCACCCTGATGCACCCCTAAGACTAGTCACAATGGGTAGTAACTTAGACTAGTAAGGACAAGGCGCCCGGCCCTGATGGCTTCTCTATGGCCTTTTTCAAAGCTTGCTAGGACACCATCAGGGGAGATGTCATGGTTGTGATTAATAATTTTTCGAACCTGCGCGCGGAGCACTTCCACTGGGTCAATTCAGCCAACATTGTGCTTCTTCCCAAGAAAGAGGGCGCCGAGTGGATCTCAGATTTTCGGCCTATTAGCCTCATCCACGCGATTGCCAAAATTGTGGCCAAGATGATGGCCTCGCGGCTCGCGCCCTTTATGCACCTGCTTGTCTCTAGGTCCCAGAGCGCCTTCATCAAGACGCGGAGCATCCATGACAACTTCCTTTACGTTCGGAATTTGGCGCGCAGGCTGCACCGTTTGAAAAAGCCCTCCCTTCTCTTCAAGCTAGACATCAAGAAAGCTTTTGACTCCGCCCGCTGGGATTATCTGCTTGACCTCCTTTGCCGTCGTGGTTTTCCGGTGAGGTTCAGAGACATGATTGCTGCCTTGTTGAGAACGTCGACCTCTAGAGTTTCCCTCAACGGGGTTCCAGGGGATCCCATCCAGCACCATATTGGCCTCCGTCAGGGAGACCCCCTCTCCCCGCTGTTGTTTGTGCTTGCCATAGACCCTCTGCAGAACCTTCTGGACATAGCCACACGCAAGAACCAGCTGCACCCCGTGGGCGACCGGGCAGCTTGCCTCCGCACCTCACTTTACGCCGACGACGCGGCCATTTTTGTGGCTCCTATTCGTGAGGACATCATGCGCTTGACCGCCATACTGCACGGATTTGGGGAGGTTACGGGCCTCGTTACCAATTTGGAGAAGACTCTTGTGGCTCCCATTCGTTGTGCTGGCATCGATCTCGACGCGGTGCTTGACAGCTTCCCGGTTAAGCGGGCCACTTTCCCCATGAAGTACCTCGGGCTGCCCCTCTCTGTGCACCGGCTCCGAAGGATTGATCTTCAACCCCTGGTCGACAAGGTGGCTGTGAAGCTTGTCCCCTGGCAAGGTGGGCACATCACGGCCGTCGGTAGGGCCGCACTCGTCAAGGCGGTCCTTACGGCGCAGGCTACCTATCATATCACGCCCCTCATCCTCTCGGAAGGGACCCTTGATGCAGTTGAGAAGATTGAGCGCGCTTTCCTCTGGGCGGGCTCCGACAAGGTCTCTGGTGGAAAATGCAAGGTTAACTGGATTGTCTGCAGGCCAAAAAAATACGGCGGATTGGGGATTTTGGACCTCCGAAAGTACGCCCGCGCGCTCCGGCTGCGGTGGCTGTGGTACGAATGGAAAGAACCTGACAGGGCCTGGGTTGGATTGGGGAAACCATGTAATAAGGTGGACATGGACCTATTTTATGCTGCTACAACCATCACTGTGGGCGACGACAAAACCGCCAAATTTTGGCACTCCCCATGGCTGCTTGGGGCGAAGCCTAGGGACATCGCTCCTCTGATCTTCGAAATCTCCAAGGGCAAGAACCTCACTGTGAGGGACGCGATGCACGACCTCCTTTGGCTCAGGAACATTAACATGGCTAGCGGGCTCTCGGTCAACCACATTGTGCAATTTTGTGCTCTGTGGTCTAGCCTAGAGCAAGTGCAGCTTCAAGATGGCATCACCGACGACATTGTTTGGAAGTTCACCGCCAACGAAAAATACTTTGCGGCGTCCGCCTACAAAGCTCAGTTTCTTGGGACGGTTGACTCGGTCATGGTGCCTGCAGTGTGGGGCAACTGGGCTCCCCCAAATGCAAATTTTTCGCTTGGCTTGTCCTCAAAAACAAAATTTGGATGGCAGATCGTCTAGAGAAGCAAGGTTGGCCAAACTGTGGCTTATGTCAGCTATGCAAACATGAGCCGGAGTCAGTGGCGCACATGTTGTTCAAATGTAGGTTCTCCACTCGCATTTGGAACGCGGTCAAATCTTGGATAGGGGCGCCGGAGATTGACACTGTTGCGTGGTAGGCGTTTCCCTCGGTCCGCGCCTGGTGGGAGGCCACGACTCTCAGGGATGGCCACAGAAGACGTGCGATGACCACTCCACTGATGTTGGTCATTTGGGAGATCTGGAATGAGAGAAACGCGAGGGTCTTCAGAAACAAGTCCACCTTGCCATCGCTCATCATTGATCGCATCAAATGTGAGGCCAAGGATTGGATCTCGGCTGGGGCAAAGCATTTGAGTTATATCATGCCGCGAGAGTAGGCTTCTTTTTTCCATCTGTGGAGGGGTGATGGCCCTCACTTAAAGACTCTGTTAAACCTTCTTCTTTATTAATGAGATGAGGCAAAGCTTTTGCCTCCGTTTCGAAAAAATATGTTACTAGTCTATAGTGGGGAGTAACATATGTGTGGTGTCATGCAACACTTCATTTATTAGGTTGTTGATTCATCTTGTCTTGGTATGCGTGATGTTACAGTAACTAGTTATGTTACCGCATGCCTCTCTTTCCTCATTAATTACTAGCCACATCATCGGTTTTGCCTAGAAATGTGTGATGAGATCAAACCTGCCTCCAGTGTGCTCTGCAGCTGCTGCCTCCTTCTCTACCGAATTAACTGATCCAAATTCTAAATTCAGCGACTTACGTCCAGCAAAACTGGGAAAATAATTTAGCACCAAAACCACCCCACGGCGAACATTTGATTTTGCTGTACACGATGGCTCGTTGTTACGTCCTCTTGGGATTAATCAGCTGCAGCTGCATCGACAACTCTAGGTTCCATAGCACGTCGCCCATGGCCGGCCGCTCCGTGACTTGGTGCGCGAGGCACTCCACGGCGGTCTCAGCGAACTTCTCAAGGCATTCCGGCGCGACCTGGTCCTTGATCGCCGCGTCGACGGCGTCCGGCAGGGTGCCGTTCCGGTGGCATGCGAGCGCGTGCTCGGCGAGGCTGACGGCCTGGTCCCCAGTCAGCAGCGCCGGTCGCCGCGCCATGAGCGCCTCGAAGAGCACGACGCCGAAGGAGTAGACGTCGGACTTCATCGTGACGTGCTTCGAGTTGGAGAGGCCGAAGTCCGAGAGCTTGGCGACCCAGTTCTCGTCGAGGAGGACGGTGGTGGCCTTGACGTCGCCGTGGACGACGCCGCCGGCGTGCAGGCAGTGCAGGCCCCGCGCGGCGCCCATGCACGCGTCGAGGCGGCGCCACCAGGGCATCGCCGGCTTGCCGTTCTTGCCTCGCAGGTGCTCCCGCAGCGTGCCGCGCGGCATGTACCGGTACACGAGGATCGTCTCGTCCCTGTCCGAGCAGAAGCCGAGGATGGGGACGAGGTGCCGGTGCCGCAGGTCGGGCAGCGCCTCGATCTCCGCCCGGAACTCGCGCGCGCTCCGGCCCGGCGACGGGTCGGCCGCCAGCTTGATGGCCACCGCGGTGCCGCCGTCCACGACGCCGCGGAACACCTTCCCCCGCCGGCCCACGCCGACCACCTGCGCCTCGCTGAAGTTCCGGGTCGCCGCCTTGATCTCGGCGAACGAGAACGACCTGCCGCCGCCGCCGCCGGTGGCGGGAGAGCGGTACTCCGGCAGCCACTCGCCGTTGTTGAGTTCCCCCTTCCTCTTCTTCTTGTTCCTCTCGTGGACGTACAGGTATGCCGCCATCGCCACGCAACAGATGGCCGCGGCGGCGGCGCCCATGACCGCCGCCAACACGTGCATCGGACGTACGTCGGTGCGGCAGTGCAGAGGGAGATCTGTGGTCAGTTAGTGTCAGGCAGGGAGGAGTGATCGAGTTGAAGAGACGAGCGCGGGTGCTGGGGAGCGTTTGGCGGCTGGGTACCTAGTCCTGTGCATCTGCATGGGCGAATCAGTCGGGCATTGACACGGGGACGGGGTGCAGCCGTGCGTGCAGGTGCGCCATGCGTGCGCGAGGCGAGACCGATCGCGCCATCGCACACCTGGCCTGTCCGTGATGGAGTGAAGTCTGTTTTAAACCCTCAGAATGTAGAGGGCGACGCAAATGAAGTCCAAATCCCTGAAGTCCATACCCTGACCTTGTTTATCACAGTCGTTTTTGACCTTCAGGTCCTATCCAAACACGGGATTCCTACATGGCTCGGGAAATGACGGGATTGAGGTGAGTTGACTACCTGCGTGGGTCCCATGGTTGCCTGGCTTGCTCTACGGACTACGACCACGACGTGGACTACGACCTCTGGGTGCGCTCCCTTGACGTGGACCCGCGCAACGCCGAGGCCTCCGCCGCGTCGGTGATCCAAGGCCTGCGATGCTCGCCAAAGGATCGCCGTCGACATGCCGCCAGCACGGAGCCCAAGATCGGCGATCTGGTGCCTGGTGGAGCTCGAGGCTGATGACGCCGCCGACACCGACTGGTCGCACAGCGCGCGGTTCGACCACTGCATGAGCATTACGGCGGCACCGCCGACCTGCTCCGCCACGCGCTTGACAACCTGCAGGTCAACGTGTACGGCCGGACCTGTGGGCAGCTCATGGTGGCGCTGGTGGCGTCCAAGCGGAGCAGCGAGGACGCCCTCAACCCCGGCAAACGCTGTCCCCGTGGCCGCCCACGACTGTGAGTACGGCCGCATGGCCCACATCGCCGTTGGATTCATACATGCCGCCGCCGTGTGATCATGGTCGGAGCTCAGCTGCTCAGCCCCCTTCTTACCTCTGTTCTTCTGTCTGTATCATAATGATTTGTGTACAGTCTATTTTATTTAAGGGGAAAATATTGACCACTGTTTGCGATTTGATTGGTGAAACCAGAATGAGTGTTAGCAAACAGTCAGGCATACAAGTTACAGGATGTCAAAAGAAAGGCATACGAGTTACAATTATTTGCATGAAAAATGTCATGATTGAGTGGTCAAAAAAACCCTGAGAAAAATCATGGATGGTGTGGCATGCATTCCAACGCAGCCACTGGAACTGAGATTCAGATGACGTGCCTTCAGAAATCAGAATCTCTGAATTTGATCTAATGGACTAGCGTTTTGGTTTCAATTGCAAGCCACCACCTCAAAACGCCACAGACGCCAAGACGAACTGGTGATGCCGGTAGCGGTGTTGCGCGGGTTGGCGCAGGGGCAGAGCTAGCAAAGGAGCTCGATGGCAGCTGGAGCGGCGGCGGCGGCGGCGTTCGTGTGACATTTTTAATTTGCAATCCCATCCTTTACCGATGCCACGTCAGCACATCCAGTCCTAATCCTGGCGTAGGGGCGATTACAACCAGGATTAGAGAGGTTAGGGTATGGACTTCAAGGATTTAAACGTCGGGGTTCATTTACGTCACGCTCTACATCCACAAGGTTTAAAACAGACTTCACTAGTGACGGGCAAAAGTTCCTACGCTCATCCCTCTTTGGTTACTCGCAGCATTTTTGTGTTCTCTACGAGTCATCTGATGGAGCCTGGCCTAGCTGAGGAATAAATATGGGCGTGTTTGGATCCCATGCCCACGCACCTAGCTAGGCAAGGCTAGCCTTGCCAACGGAGGCCAACCTAATCGGCTCGCTCAAGTAAACGAGGAAAAAGCTGGAAACTGCAGGCAACGAGACAAGATGGCCGTGGAACCAAACCTTCTCAGCGTGTTTGGTTCGGTGGAATTGAGGAGACGGAATGGGAGTTTAAGGCTTAGAGAGTTTTATTCCTTTGTTTGTTTAGGTGGAAGGGGAATTCAACAGGGAAGTGGAAGGGGAATATTCACGTGTAAGGCCAACTCCACCGCGCGACCCCATCCCGTCCGGCCCCGTCCGTTTGGGGTAAAAGGAACAAATGAGGCGGCCCAGCGTGTGACGACCCGGACCCATCTGGTCCGTTTTGTGTCCGGGCCGACCCATTTCGAGCGCAAACATGTGCCGGGTTTGGGTCGCGGCGGACACCAAACGGACGCGTCACTCGTCCGCGTCGGGGCCGCGTGGCAGGCGGCCACCTACCTCCCACCCGCCAACATCAACGCGCACGCGCGGCCGGGCCCGCCTGTCATCCCCCAAGCGAACGGTCACGGTCCTTCTTAAATGGGGAAGCCGTGGACCGGTCGTCGTCCACACTCGCCCACTCCACCCCGCGGCCTCCTCGAAACCCGACAACCCCAAACCCCAAAACCCTAGCCTCGAACTCGCCGGCCGGCAGCCTCGCAGCCATGGGGCTATGGAACTACGGCCGCAAGGGGAAGCACGACCGGGAGGCTGGCTCCTCGTCGGGACGCCGCCGCGGCTCCGTGAAGAAGGAGGAGCCCGCATCACCACCGCGTCGGGCCCCCGCGCCGCCCGCGTTCTCCATCGCCCCCACGGGCCCCGACGAGCGCGACCGGCACTACATCGAGGCCGCCGTATGCCGCCGCTATTGGGAGACGAGGACGCCGCTCCCCTGGAGCGATGTCCACCTCCCCAACAACTGGCACTTGTCCGCCGGCCACGTGCCGATCCCGCCGGTCCCGGTGAGCGGCTGTGAGCTCCGCCGCCGCCTCCTCCCGGACGACCTCTACTACGACGCCAGGTACGCCCTGATGTCTACTACTCAACCTTCTTCTTGTAGACGTTGTTGGGCCTCCAAGTGCAGAGGTTTGTAGGACAGTAGCAAATTTCCCTCAAGTGGATGACCTAAGGTTTATCAATCCGTGGGAGGCGTAGGATGAAGATGGTCTCTCTCAAGCAACCCCGCAACCAAATAACAAAGAGTCTCTTGTGTCCCCAACACACCCAATACAATGGTAAATTGTATAGGTGCACTAGTTCGGCGAAGAGATGGTGATACAAGTGCAATATGGATGGTAGATATAGGTTTTTGTAATCTGAAAATATAAAAACAGCGAGGTAACTAATGATAAAAGTGAGCACAAACGGTATTGCAATGCTAGGAAACAAGGCCTAGGGTTCATACTTTCACTAGTGCAAGTTCTCTCAACAATAATAACATAATTGGATCATATAAATATCCATCAACATGCAACAAAGAGTCACTCCAAAGTCACTAATAGCGGAGAATCAAACGAAGAGATTATGGTAGGGTACGAAACCACCTCAAAGTTATCCTTTCTGATCGATCTATTCAAGAGTCCGTAGTAAAATAACATGAAGCTATTCTTTCCGTTCGATCTATCATAGAGTTCGTACTAGGATAACACCTTAAGACACAAATCAACCAAAACCCTAATGTCACCTAGATACTCCAATGTCACCTCAAGTATCCGTGGGTATGATTATACGATATGCATCACACAATCTCAGATTCATCTATTCGACCAACACAAAGAATTTCAAAGAGTGCCCCAAAGTTTCTACCGGAAAGTCAAGACGAAAACGTGTGCCAACCCCTATGCATAGGTTCATGGGCGGAACCCGCAGGTTGATCACCAAAACATACATCAAGCAGATCACGTTGTTGGAAATATGCCCTAGAGGCAATAATAAATGGTTATTATTATATTTCCTTGTTCATGATAATTGTCTATTATTCATGCTATAATTGTGTTATCCGGAAATCGTAATACATGTGTGAATACATAGGCCACAACGTGTCCCTAGTAAGCCTCTAGTTGACTAGCTCGTTGATCAACAGATAGTCATGGTTTCCTGACTATGGACATTGGATGTCATTGATAACGGGATCACATCATTAGGAGAATGATGTGATGGACAAGACCCAATCCTAAGCATAGCACAAAGATCGTGTAGTTTGTTTGCTAGAGCTTTTCTAATGTCAAGTATCATTTCCTTAGACCATGAGATCGTGCAACTCCCGGATGCCGTAGGAGTGCTTTGGGTGTGCCAAACGTCACAACGTAACTGGGTGACTATAAAGGTGCACTACGGGTATCTCCGAAAGTGTCTGTTGGGTTGGCACGGATCGAGACTGGGATTTGTCACTCCGTGTGACTGGAGAGGTATCTCTGGGCCCGCTCGGTAATGCATCATCATAATGAGCTCAATGTGACTAAGGAGTTAGCCACGGGATCATGCATTACGGTACGAGTAAAGTGACTTGCCGGTAACGAGATTGAACAAGGTACTCGGATACCGACGATCAAATCTCGGGCAAGTAACGTACCGATTGACAAAGGGAATTGTATACGGGATTGATTGAATCCTCGACATCGTGGTTCATCCGATGAGATCATCGTGGAACATGTGGGAGCCAACATGGGTATCCAGATCCCGCTGTTGGTTATTGACCGGAGAGGCGTCTCGGTCATGTCTGCATGTCTCCCGAACCCGTAGGGTCTACACACTTAAGGTTCGGTGACGCTAGGGTTGTAGACATATTAGTATGCGGAAACCCTAAAGTTGTTCGGAGTCCCGGATGAGATCCCGGACGTCACGAGGAGTTCCGGAATGGTCCGGAGGTGAAGAATTATATAGGAAGTCCAGTTTCGGCCACCGGGAAAGTTTCGGGGGTTATCGGTATTGTACCGGGACCACCGGAAGGGTCCCGGGGGTCCACCGGGTGGGGCCACCTATCCCGGAGGGCCCCATGGGCTGAAGTGGGGAGGGAAACCAGCCACTGGTGGGCTGGTGCACCCCCCATGGGCCTCCCCTGCGCCTAGGGTTGGAAACCCTGGGGTGGGGGGGCGCCCCACTTGGCTTGGGGGGCAAGCCACCCCCCTTGGCCGCCGCCCCCCCTCAGATGGGATCTCCAGGGGGCCGGCGCCCCCCAGGGACCCTATAAATAGTGGGGGGAAGGGAGGGCTGCTGTACCCTAGCCCCTGGCGCCTCCCTCTCCCTCCCGTGACACCTCTCCCTCCCGCTTGCGCTTGGCGAAGCCCTGCCGGGATCCCCGCTACTTCCACCACCACGCCGTCGTGCTGCTGGATCTCCATCAACCTCTCCTTCCCCCTTGCTAGATCAAGAAGGAGGAGACGTCGCTGCTCCGTACGTGTGTTGAACGCGGAGGTGCCGTCCGTTCGGCACTCGGTCATTGGTGATTTGGATCACGACGAGTGCGACTCCATCAACCCCGTTCACTTGAATGCTTCCGCTCGCGATCTACAAGGGTATGTAGATGCACTCCTTCCCTCTCGTTGCTAGTAAACTCCATAGATGGATCTTGGTGATGCGTAGAAAATTTTAAAATTCTGCAACGATCCCCAACAGTGGCATCATGAGCCAGGCCTATGCGTAGTTACTATGCACGAGTAGAACACAAAGCAGTTGTGGGCGTAGATGTTGCCAATTTTTCTTGCCACTACTAGTCTTATCTTGTTTCGGCGGTATTGTGGGATGAAGCGGCCCGGACTGACCTTACACGTACGCTTACGTGAGACAGGTTCCACCGACTGACATGCACTAGTTGCATAAGGTGGCTAGCGGGTGTCTGTCTCTCCCACTTTAGTCGGAACGGATTCGATGAAAAGGGTCCTTATGAAGGGTAAATAGAAATTGGCATATCACGTTGTGGTTTTACGTAGGTAAGAAACGTTCTTGCTAGAAACCTATAGAAGCCACGTAAAAACTTGCAACAACAATTAGAGGACGTCTAACTAGTTTTTGCAGCATGTGCCTTGTGACGAGATATGGCCAAAAGGATGTGATGAATGAGATATATGTGATGTATGAGATTGATCATATTCTTGTAATAGGAATCACGACTTGCATGTCGATGAGTATGACAACCGGCAGGAGCCATAGGAGTTGTCTTTATTTTTGTATGACCTGCGTGTCATTGAATAACGCCATGTAAATTACTTTACTTTATTGCTAAACGCGTTAGCCATAGAAGTAGAAGTAATCGTTGGCGTGACAACTTCATGAAGACACGATGATGGAGATCATGGTGTCATGCCGGTGACGAAGATGATCATGGCGCCCCGAAGATGGAGATCAAAGGATCAAAATGATATTGGCCATATCATGTCACTATTTGATTGCATGTGATGTTTATCATGTTTTGCATCTTATTTGCTTAGAACGACGGTAGTAAGTAAGATGATCCCTTATAATAATTTCAAGAAAGTGTTCCCCCTAACTGTGCACCGTTGCGAAGGTTCGTTGTTTCGAAGCACCACGTGATGATCGGGTGTGATAGATTCTAACGTTCGCATACAACGGGTGTTGACGAGCCTAGCATGTACAGACATGGCCTCGGAACACACGCAATACACTTAGGTTGACTTGACGAGCCTAGCATGTACAGACATGGCCTCGGAACACGGAAGACCGAAAGGTCGAGCATGAGTCGTATAGAAGATACGATCAACATGAAGATGTTCACCGATCTTGACTAGTCCGTCTCACGTGATGATCGGACACGGCCTAGTTAACTCGGATCATGTTTCACTTAGATGACTAGAGGGATGTCTATCTGAGTGGGAGTTCATTGAATAATTTGATTAGATGAACTTAATTATCATGAACTTAGTCTAAAATCTTTACAATATGTCTTGTAGATCAAATGGCCCACGTTGTCCTCAACTTCAACGCGTTCCTAGAGAAAACCAAGCTGAAAGATGATGGCAGCAACTATACGGACTGGGTCCGGAACCTGAGGATCATCCTCATAGCTGCCAAGAAAGATTATGTCCTAGAAGCACCGCTAGGTGAAGCACCCATCCCAGAGAACCAAGACGTTATGAACGCTTGGCAATCACGTGCTGATGATTACTCCCTCGTTCAGTGCGGCATGCTTTACAGCTTAGAACCGGGGCTCCAAAAGCGTTTTGAGAAACATGGAGCATATGAGATGTTCGAAGAGCTGAAAATGGTTTTCCAAGCTCATGCCCGGGTCGAGAGATATGAAGTCTCCGACAAGTTCTTCAGTTGTAAAATGGAGGAAAATAGTTCTGTCAGTGAGCACATACTCAGAATGTCTGGGTTACACAACCGCTTGTCTCAGCTGGGAGTGAATCTCCCGGATGACGCGGTCATTGACAGAATCCTTCAGTCGCTTCCACCAAGCTACAAGAGCTTTGTGATGAACTTCAATATGCAGGGGATGGAAAAGACCATTCCTGAGGTATATTCAATGCTGAAATCAGCGGAGGTGGAGATCAAAAAGGAACATCAAGTGTTGATGGTGAATAAAACCACTAAGTTCAAGAAAGGCAAGGGTAAGAAGAACTTCAAGAAGGACGGCAAGGGAGTTGCCGCGCCCGGTAAGCCAGTTGCCGGGAAGAAGTCAAAGAATGGACCCAAGCCTGAGACTGAGTGCTTTTATTGCAAGGGAAGTGGTCACTGAAAGCGGAACTTCCCCAAATACTTAGCGGACAAGAAGGCCGGCAACACCAAAGGTATATGTGATATAAATGTAATTGATGTGTACCTTACCAGTACTCGTAGTAGCTCCTGGGTATTTGATACCGGTGCGGTTGCTCATATTTGTAACTCAAAACAGGAGCTGCGGAATAAGCGGAGACTGGCGAAGGACGAGGTGACGATGCGCGTCGGGAATGGTTCCAAGGTCGATGTGATCGCCGTCGGCACGCTACCTCTACATTTACCTACGGGATTAGTTTTAAACCTCAATAATTGTTATTTAGTGCCAGCTTTGAGCATGAACATTGTATCTGGATCTCGTTTAATTCGAGATGGCTACTCATTTAAATCCGAGAATAATGGTTGTTCTATTTATATGAGAGATATGTTTTATGGTCATGCCCCGCTGGTCAATGGTTTATTCTTGATGAATCTCGAACGTGATGTTACACATATTCATAGTGTGAATACCAAAAGATGTAAAGTTGATAACGATAGTCCCACATACTTGTGGCACTGCCGCCTTGGTCACATTGGTGTCAAACGCATGAAGAAGCTCCATGCAGATGGACTTTTGGAGTCTCTTGATTACGAATCATTTGACACGTGCGAACCATGCCTCATGGGTAAGATGACCAAGACTCCGTTCTCCGGAACAATGGAGCGAGCAACCAACTTATTGGAAATCATACATACTGATGTGTGCGGTCCAATGAGTGTTGAGGCTCGCGGCGGCTATCGTTATGTTCTCACTCTCACTGATGACTTAAGTAGATATGGGTATGTCTACCTAATGAAACACAAGTCTGAAACCTTTGAAAAGTTCAAGGAATTTCAGAGTGAGGTTGAGAATCAACGTGACAGGAAAATAAAGTTCTTGCGATCAGATCGTGGAGGGGAATATTTAAGTCACGAATTTGGCACACACTTAAGGAAATGTGGAATCGTTTCACAACTCACGTCGCCTGGAACACCTCAGCGAAATTGTGTGTCCGAACGTCGTAATCGCACCCTATTGGATATGGTGCGATCTATGATGTCTCTTACCGATCTACCGCTCTCATTTTGGGGCTATGCTTTAGAGACAGCCGCATTCACTTTAAATAGGGCTCCGTCGAAATCCGTTGAGACGACACCGTATGAATTATGGTTTGGGAAGAAACCTAAGCTGTCGTTTCTAAAAGTTTGGGGATGCGATGCTTATGTCAAGAAACTTCAACCTGAAAAGCTCGAACCCAAGTCGGAAAAATGCGTCTTCATAGGAAGGAAACCATTGGGTATACCTTCTACCTCAGATCCGAAGGCAAAATCTTTGTTGCCAAGAATGGGTCCTTTCTGGAGAAAGAGTTTCTCTCGAAAGAATTGAGTGGGAGGAAAGTGGAACTTGATGAGGTGATAGTCACCCCTTCCGAACCGGAAAGTAGCGCAGCGCGGGAAGATGTTCCTGTGGTGCCTACACCGACTGGGGAGGAAGTTAATGATGATGATCATGAAGCTTCGGATCAAGTTACTGCTGAACTTCGAAGGTCCACAAGGACACGTTCCGCACCAGAGTGGTACGGCACCCCTGTCCTGGAAATCATGTTGTTAGACGACGGTGAACCTTCGAACTATGAAGAAGCGATGGCGGGCCCGGATTCCGACGAATGGCTAGAAGCCATGAAATCCGAGATAGGATCCATGTATGAAAATGAAGTATGGACTTTGACTGACTTGCCCGATGATCGGCGAGCAATAGAAAATAAATGGATCTTTAAGAAGAAGACAGACGCGGATGGTAATGTGACCATCTATAAGGCTCGACTTGTCGCTAAGGGTTATCGACAAGTTCAAGGGGTTGACTACGATGAGACTTTCTCACCCGTAGCGAAGCTGAAGTCCGTCCAAATCATGTTAGCAATTGCCGCATTCTATGATTATGAGATATGGCAAATGGACGTCAAAACGGCATTCCTTAACGGCTTTCTTAAGGAAGAATTGTATATGATGCAGCCGGAAGGTTTTGTCGATCCTAAGAATGCTAACAAGGTATGCAAGCTCCAGCGCTCCATCTATGGGCTGGTGCAAGCATCTCGGAGTTGGAACATTCGATTTGATGAGATGATCAAAGCGTTTGGGTTTACACAGACTTATGGAGAAGCCTGTGTTTACAAGAAAGTGAGTGGGAGCTCTGTAGCATTTCTCATATTATATGTGGATGACATACTATTGATGGGAAATGATATAGAATTCTTGGAAAGTATAAAGGCCTACTTGAATAAGTGTTTTTCAATGAAGGACCTTGGAGAAGCTGCTTATATATTAGGCATCAAGATCTATAGAGATAGATCAAGACGCCTCATTGGTCTTTCACAGAGTACGTACCTTGACAAGATATTGAAGAAGTTCAATATGGATCAGTCCAAGAAGGGGTTCTTGCCTGTATTGCAAGGTGTGCAATTGAGCACGGCTCAATGCCCGACCACGGCAGAAGATAGAGAAAAGATGAGTGTCATCCCCTATGCCTCGGCCATAGGGTCTATTATGTATGCCATGCTGTGTACCAGACCTGATGTAAACCTTGCCGTAAGTTTGGTAGGAAGGTACCAAAGTAATCCCGGCATGGAACACTGGACAGCGGTCAAGAATATCCTGAAGTACCTGAAAAGGACTAAGGATATGTTTCTCGTATATGGAGGTGACGAAGAGCTCGTCGTAAAGGGTTACGTCGATGCTAGCTTCGACACAGATCTGGATGACTCAAAGTCACAAACCGGATACGTGTATATTTTGAATGGAGGGGCAGTAAGCTGGTGCAGTTGCAAGCAAAGCGTCGTGGCGGGATCTACATGTGAAGCGGAGTACATGGCAGCCTCAGAGGCAGCGCAAGAAGCAATCTGGATGAAGGAGTTCATTACCGACCTAGGGGTGATTCCCAATGCGTCGGGCCCGATGACTCTCTTCTGTGACAACACTGGAGCTATTGCCCTTGCCAAGGAGCCCAGGTTTCACAGGAAGACCAGGCATATCAAGCGTCGCTTCAACTCCATTCGTGAAAGTGTTCAAAATGGAGACATAGATATTTGTAAAGTACATACGGACCTGAATGTAGCAGATCCGTTGACTAAACCTCTCCCTAGAGCAAAACATGATCAACACCAGAACTCTATGGGTGTTCGATTCATCACAATGTAACTAGATTATTGACTCTAGTGCAAGTGGGAGACTGTTGGAAATATGCCCTAGAGGCAATAATAAATGGTTATTATTATATTTCCTTGTTCATGATAATTGTCTATTGTTCATGCTGTAATTGTGTTATCCGGAAATCGTAATACATGTGTGAATACATAGACCACAACGTGTCCCTAGTAAGCCTCTAGTTGACTAGCTCGTTGATC
This sequence comes from Triticum aestivum, assembly GCF_018294505.1. Lineage (NCBI taxonomy): Eukaryota > Viridiplantae > Streptophyta > Magnoliopsida > Poales > Poaceae > Triticum > Triticum aestivum. The sequence goes on from NC_057811.1 coordinate 432,520,882, forward strand.
AACAGATAGTCATGGTTTCCTGACTATGGACATTGGATGTCATTGATAACGGGATCACATCATTAGGAGAATGATGTGATGGACAAGACCCAATCCTAAGCATAGCACAAAGATCGTGTAGTTCGTTTGCTAGAGCTTTTCTAATGTCAAGTGTCATTTCCTTAGACCATGAGATCGTGCAACTCCCGGATGCCGTAGGAGTGCTTTGGGTGTGCCAAACGTCACAACGTAACTGGGTGACTATGAAGGTGCACTACGGGTATCTCCGAAAGTGTCTGTTGGGTTGGCACGGATCGAGACTGGGATTTGTCACTCCGTGTGACGGAGAGGTATCTCTGGGCCCGCTCGGTAATGCATCATCATAATGAGCTCAATGTGACTAAGGAGTTAGCCACGGGATCATGCATTACGGTACGAGTAAAGTGACTTGCCGGTAACGAGATTGAACAAGGTATTGGGATACCGACGATCGAATCTCGGGCAAGTAACGTACCGATTGACAAAGGGAATTGTATACGGGATTGATTGAATCCTCGACATCGTGGTTCATCCGATGAGATCATCGTGGAACATGTGGGAGCCAACATGGGTATCCAGATCCCGCTGTTGGTTATTGACCGGAGAGGCGTCTCGGTCATGTCTGCATGTCTCCCGAACCCGTAGGGTCTACACACTTAAGGTTCGGTGACGCTAGGGTTGTAGAGATATTAGTATGCGGAATCCCGAAAGTTGTTCGGAGTCCCGGATGAGATCCCGAACGTCACAAGGAGTTCCGGAATGGTCCGGAGGTGAAGAATTATATATAGGAAGTCCAGTTTCGGCCACCGGGAAAGTTTCGGGGGTTATCGGTATTGTACCGGGACCACCGGAAGGGTCCCGGGGGTCCACCGGGTGGGGCCACCTATCCCGGAGGGCCCCATGGGCTGAAGTGGGGAGGGAAACCAGCCACTGGTGGGCTGGTGCGCCCCCCATGGGCCTCCCCTGTGCCTAGGGTTGGAAACCCTGGGGTGGGGGGGCGCCCCACTTGGCTTGGGGGGCAAGCCACCCCCCTTGGCCGCCGCCCCCCCTCAGATGGGATCTCCAGGGGGTCGGCGCCCCCCAGGGCCCCTATAAATAGTGGGGGGGAGGGAGGTCTGCTGTACCCTAGCCCCTGGCGCCTCCCTCTCCCTCCCGTGACACCTCTCCCTCCCGCTTGCGCTTGGCGAAGCCCTGCCGGGATCCCCGCTACTTCCACCACCACGCCGTCGTGCTGCTGGATCTCCATCAACCTCTCCTTCCCCCTTGCTGGATCAAGAAGGAGGAGACGTCGCTGCTCCATACGTGTGTTGAACGCGGAGGTGCCGTCCGTTCGGCACTCGGTCATCGGTGATTTGGATCACCATGAGTACGACTCCATCAACCCCGTTCACTTGAACGCTTCCGCTCGCGATCTACAAGGGTATGTAGATGCACTCCTTCCCTCTCGTTGCTAGTAAACTCCATAGATGGATCTTGGTGATGCGTAGAAAATTTTAAAATTCTGCAACGATCCCCAACACACGTGATATCCCATTGTCACCACAGATAAGCACGACAAGACATACATCAAGTGTTCTCAAATCCTTAAAGACTCAATCCGATAAGATAACTTCAAAGGGAAAACTCAATCCATTACAAGAGAGTAGAGGGGGAGAAACATCATAAGATCCAACTATGATAGCAAAGCTCGCGATACATCAAGATCGTATCACCTCAAGAACACGAGAGAGAGAGAGATCAAACACATAGCTATTGGTACATACCCTCAGCCCCGAGGGTGAACTACTCCCTCCTCGTCATGGAGAGCGCCGGGATGATGAAGATGGCCACCGGTGAGGGTTCCCCCTGATGACCCACAAGTATAGGGGATCTATCGTAGTCCTTTCGATAAGTAAGAGTGTCGAACCCAACGAGGAGCAGAAGGAAATGATAAGCGGTTTTCAGCAAGGTATTCTTTGCAAGTACTGAAATAAGTGGTAACAGATAGTTTTGTGATAGGATAATTTGTAACGAGCAACAAGTAACAAAAGTAAATAAAGTGCAGCAAGGTGGCCCAATCCTTTTTGTAGCAAAGGACAAGCCTGGACAAACTCTTATATAGAGAAAAGCGCTCCCGAGGACACATGGGAATTATCGTCAAGCTAGTTTTCATCACGTTCATATGATTCGCGTTCGGTACTTTGATAATTTGATATGTGGGTGGACCGGTGCTTGGGTGCTGTTCTTACTTGAACAAGCATCCCACTTATGATTAACCTCTATTGCAAGCATCCGCAACTACAACAAAAGTATTAAGGTAAACCTAACCATAGCATGAAACATATGGATCGAAATCAGCCCCTTACGAAGCAACGCATAAACTAGGGGTTAAGCTTCTGTCACTCTAGCAACCCATCATCTACTTATTACTTCCCAATGCCTTCCTCTAGGCCCAAATAATGGTGAAGTGTCATGTAGTCGACGTTCACATAACACCACTAGAGGATAGACAACATACATCTCATCAAAATATCGAACGAATACCAAATTCACATGACTACTAATAGCAAGACTTCTCCCATGTCCTCAGGAACAAACGTAACTACTCACAAAGCATATTCATGTTCATAATCAGAGGGGTATTAATATGCATATAGGATCTGAACATATGATCTTCCACCAAATAAACCAACTAGCATCAACTACAAGAAGTAATCAACACTACTAGTACCAATCCCGGACTTGGAGACAAGAATTGGATACAAGAGATGAACTAGGGTTTTGAAAGGAGATGGTGCTGGTGAAGATGTTGATGGAGATTGCCCTCTCCCGATGAGAGGAGCGTTGGTGATGACGATGGCGATGATTTCCCCCTCCCGGAGGGAAGTGTCCCCGGCAGAACAGCTCTGCCGGAGCCCTAGATGGGTTCCGCCAAGGTTCCGCCTCATGGCGGCGGAGTCTCGTCCCGAAAGGTTGCTTATGATTTTTCTTCGGACGAAAGACTTCATATAGCAGAAGATGGCCACCGGAGAGCCAACAGGGGGCCCACGAGGCAGGGGGGCGCGCCCTGGGGGGTAGGGGCGCCCCCACCCTCGTGGACAGGTGGTGGCCCCCCTGACGTATTTCTTCCGCTCAGTATTTTTTATTATTTCCAAAAATAACTTTCATGGAGTTTCAGGACTTTTGGAGTTGTGCAGAATAGGTCTCTAATATTTGCTCCTTTTCCAGCTCAGAATTCCAGCTGCCGGCATTCTCCCTCCTTATGTAAACCTTGTAAAATAAGAGAGAATAGGCATAATTATTGTGACATAACGTGTAATAACAACCCATAATGCGATAAATATCGATATAAAAGCATGATACAAAATGGACGTATCAACTCCACCAAGCTTAGACCTCGCTTGTCCTCAAGCGGAAGCCGATAACGATAAATATGTCCACATGTTTAGAGGTAGAGGTGTCGATAAAATAAAATACGGACATGAGGGCATCATGATTATTCTCATAGCAGCAACATATATGGATATTGTCATATGATTTCTTATGCTCAAGTAATAATCTACTCACAATGCAAAAGTACGAATCAGAAACTTTATTGAGAACTAACAAACTATAATCTCAGTCATTGAAGCAATTGCAATTTATCATAACATCAGAAAGAGTCTATGTCAGAGCTTTCTAGCAAGTCCACATACTCAACTATCATTTAGTCTTTCATAATTGCTAACACTCACGCAATACTTGTGGTTATGGAGTTTTAATCAGACACAGAGAAAGATAGGGGCTTATAGTTTCACCTCCCAACCTTTTACCTCAAGGGTAATGTCAACAATAATAACTCATGCTGACTTACATCCAATTAGATATATCTATCAGGATCTTTCCAACACCCTGTGCTTGCCAAAGGATAAAATATAAAAAGGAAAGGTGAAGATCACCATGACTCTTGCATAAGGTAGAAGGTAATAAAAGATAGTCCCTTCGCAGAGGGAAGCAGAGGTTGCCATGCGCTTTCAAGGTTGGATGCACAAAATCTTAATGCGAAAGAACGTCACTTTATATTGCCACTTGTGATATGAACCTTTATTATGCAGTCCGTCGCTTTTATTTCTTCCACATCACAAGATCGTATAAAGCTTATTACCTCCACACCAATCAATCATACATATTTAGAGAGAAATTTTTATTGCTTGCACCGATGACAACTTGAAGGATCTTACTCAATCCATAGGTAGATATGGTGGACTCTCATGACAAAACTGGTTTAAGGGTTTTTGGAAGCACAAGTAGTATCTCTACTTGGTGCAAAGAATTTGGCTAGCATGAGGGGGAATGGCAAGCTCAACATGTTGGATGATCCATGACAATATACTTTATCTCAGATATAAGAAAACATAACCCATTACATTGTCTTCCTTGTCCAACATCAACTCTTTAGCATGTCATATTTTAATGAGTGCTCCCAATCATAAAAGATGTCCAAGATAGTATCTTTATATGTGAAACCTCTCTTTCTTTATTACTTCCTATTAATTGCAACAATGACCAAAGCTAATGTTTGCCAACTCCCAACAACTGTTAATCATCATACTCTTTCTATGTGAAGTCATTACTCTCAATAAGATCAATATGATCTCTTTATTTCATTTTATTCTTTTTCTCGTTTCTTTTATTCACTCAAGACCATGGCAAAATAATCAAGCCCTTGACTCAACACTAATCTTTATTATATATCTCACAGACTCGATTACATAGAGAGATCATAAAGCAAAACTCAAAACTAGATCATGCCATAAACTTTATTCTACTAGATCAAGATACTACTAATAGGATCTGACTAATAAAAACGGTAAAGATAGGAGTGTGATGGTGATACGATACCGGGGAATCTCCCCCAAGCTTGGCAGTTGCCAAGGGGAGTGCCCATACCCATGTGATTATGTCTCCTTTGTTGGCGAGGAAGGTGATGATGCGGGCTTGTCGTCCATCTTCCAAGGCATAGGCTCACCATCATAGAAGGATGATCGAGTCTCCGGGATCCTCAAATCTGCAGCCAAACTCATCCTTTTGAATCTATATTCATACTCACAGTTTTGGTTTTGTAGGTCATAGATTTGGGCTTGAAGGTGCTCGATCTTCTCGTGAAGCTTGAAGATGGTCTCCCCGATGTTGTTGGCATCCAGCTTGTGGTTGTTGGTGAACTCCGCGATCATCATGTGGTTGGAGTTGAGACCACGTTCCACCATCCCTTGGCACCTGAAAACTTGTTGCTCCATTGCTTCGAGCCTCGTCTCCACGCTTCCGGTCCCCTTCGGTCCCTCAACATCGCGGATGTGCAGCAACCCATCACGCATCTCAATGGTTTGAGGGTGTCGCAGCACCTCCGCGAGGTAAGGGTTGATGACCTTCTCGAAGAACTTGTCCTTGGGGGCACTTGGAGACTTCATGATAATCTAGATCTGTCAGAAAAACAGCTCGAAACAAGAACAGAGGATATTTGCGTGATACAGGGGTCAAAACCTTCGGGGGATTATATAATGAATTTTTACCGACCAAAATACGTATCGTGCAAGAAAACGGAGTTCGGAGAGCACACGAGGTGCCCACGAGGTAGGGGGGGCGCGCCCAGTAGGGTAGGGCGCGCCCTCCACCCTCGTGGAGACCTCGTGTCCTTCCCAGACTGCTTCTTATTTTTCTATTTTTCTAAAAATTCCAAAACGGAGAAATATTGCCATAAAAATTGTTTTGGAGTCGGTTTACTTACCGTACCACATACCTATTCCTTTTCAGAGTCTGAAACGTTCCGGAAAGTGTCCCTTATGTATTCCTCCCGGGTTATGGTTTCAATAACATTGGTTTCAACATTTATAGGATTACCTGAGATATAATGTTTAATTCTTTGACCGTTCACCACCTTCGGATTTGTGCCTTCGAAGTTGTTGATTTTTATGGCACCGGAACGATAGACCTCCTTGATAACGTAAGGGCCTTCCCATTTAGAGACAAGTTTTCCTGCCCAAGTGCCCCCAAGGGTAGACCTCCTCGATAACGTAAGGGCCTTCCCATTTAGAGGGAAGTTCCGGAATACATATTTAGAGAGCAATTTTTATTGCATGCACCGATGAAAACTTACTTGAAGGATCTTACTCAATCCATAGGTAAGTATGGTGGACTCTCATGGCAATATTGGTTTAAGGGATGTTTGGAAGCACAAGTAGTATCTCTACTTGGTGCAAAGAATTTGGCTAGCATGAGGGGGAAAGGCAAGCTCAACGTGTTGGGCGATCCATGACAATATACTTTATTTCGGATATAAGAAAACATAACCCATTACGTTGTCTTCCTTGTCCAACATCAACCTTTTAGCATGTCATATTTTAATGAGTGCTCACAATTACAAAAGATGTCCAAGATAGTATATTTATATGTGAAATCTCTCTTCTTTCAATATTCTTTCATGAATTGTTCAAGTGACCAATACAATGTTTGCTAACCTTCAAGAAATTTACCACCTCTACTTCTTATATGTAGAGTCATTACTCCCCATAGGATAAGCATATGAAACATATATAATTTCAGATTTATGACATTCAAATCATTCAACCATTTACTCATAGGATATAAGTGAAGCACACGAGTAAATGACAAACTACTCCAAAAAGATATAAGTGAAGATCAATGAGTAGTTAAATAATTATGTAACTGTGTGAAGATTCTCTAACATTTAAAAAATTTCAGATCTTGATATTTTATTCAAACAGCAAGCAAAACAAAATAAAATAAATTGACGCTCCAAGCAAAACACATATCATGTGGTGAATAAAAATATAGCTCCAAGTAAAGTTACCGATGAACGAAGACGAAAGAGGGGATGCCTTCCGGGGCATCCCCAAGCTTAGGCTCTTGGTTATCCTTGAATATTACCTTGGGGTGCCTTGGGCATCCCCAATCTTAGGCTCTTGCCACTCCTTATTCCATAGTCCATCGAATCTTCACCCAAAACTTGAAAACTTCACAACACAAAACTCAACAGAAAACTCGTAAGCTCCGTTAGCGAAAGAAAACAAAACACCACTTAAAGATACTGTAATGAACTCATTATTTATTTGTATTGGTGTTAAATCTACTGTATTACAACTTCTCTATGGTTTATAAACTATTTTACTAGCCATGGATTCATCAAAATAAGCAAACAACACACGAAAAACAGAATCTATCAAAAACAGAACAGTCTGTAGTAATCTGTAACTAACGCAAACTTCTGGAACTCAAAAAATTCTACCAAAATAGGACGACCTAGATAATTTGATTATTGATCTTCTGAAATTGGAATCAGTATTTTATCACTTCCTGATGATTTTAAACAATTGTTTTCGTGAACAGAAAGTTTCTGGAATTTTCAGCAAGATCAAATAACTATCATCCAAGAAGATCCTATAGGTCTTACTTGTCACAAACACTAATTAAAACATAAAACCACATCTTAACAGAAGCTAGATGGGTTATTTATTACTAAACAGAACCAAAAAGCAAGATACTAAAATAAAATTGGGTTGCCTCCCAACAAGCGCTAACGTTTAACGCCCCTAGCTAGGCATGATGATTTGAATGATGCTCACATAAGAGATAAGAATTGAAACATAAAGAGAGCATCATGAAACACATGGCAAGCACATTTAAGTCTAACCCACTTCCTATGCATAGGGATTTTGGGAGCAAACAACTAATGGGAACAATAATCAACTAGCATAGGAAGGCAAAACAAGCATAACTTCAAAACTTTAAGCACATAGAGAGGAAACTTGATATTATTGCAATTCCTACAAGCATATATTCCTCCCTCATAATAATTTTCAGTAGCATCATGAATAAATTCAACAATATAACCAGCACCTAAAGCATTCTTTTCATGATCAACAAGCATAGAAAATTTACTACTCTCCACATAAGCAAAATTCTTCTCATTCGGGATAGTGGGAGTATCATAAGAGACTTGAATACTATAAATTGTTTCCACATTAAAAGAGTAATGTTCAGAAAAAGGGGAATCATAATCATGAAAAGTTTTATAAATATAGTCATCACTACTTTTTATAGCATAAGTTTCATCACAATAATCATCATAAGTAGCAACTTTGTTCTCATCATAATCGAGTGAAACCTCTTCCAAGATAGTGGAATCATCACTAAATAAAGTCATGACCTCTCCAAATCCACTTTCATATTCATCACAATAAGATTAAACATCCTCCAAAATAGTGGGATCATTACTTCCTAAAGTTGACACTCTTCCAAACCTACTTTCATCAATATAATCATCATAAGTAGGAGGCATGCTATCCTCATAATAGATTTGCTCATCAAAACTTGGGAGGCTAAAAATATCATCTTCATTAAACGTAGCATCCCCAAGCTTGGGACAAACATTAATTTCAGCAAATACATTCTCAAACATGTCATTCTCATCAAACATAGCATCCCCAAGCTTGGGCCTTTTCATATCATAAGCATAATCACTCTCATCATTAATAGTATGGATAGCACCAATAATATAGCAAACATTATTATCATATTCTTCCAAGCAAGTGCCAAAAAGATTTTCAAGATCATAAGAAGTATCATTATCTTCCCAATCATAATCATCACAACAAGCAATAGGCATAACGAGATCATCATTAAGTGCATCATCTTCCACAATTATTTTTGATTCATTTTCATGAGGCACAACAATAATAGGAGCCAAGAAATAACTTCATTGCATGGCTATTTTCACTCGATATACCTGCTCATGAAGACTGGCTCCTATGTGGAGATTTCAATTTCATTAGAGGGCCCGAGAATCGTAACAAACCAGGTGGTCATTTTGGCGACATGATAACTTTCAATGATTTCATCAGATCACAGGCTTTAATTGAATTGCCAATCAAAGGCAGAGCCTACACTTGGAGCAACATGCAAACTGAACCCCTCCTCGAGCAAATTGATTGGTTCTTCACTAGTAATCATTGGACCACCTCATATCCCAACACTATTGTTAAACCCCTCAGTAGGCCGGTCTCTGATCATATTCCTTGTGTCATCGCTATTGAAACGAAGATCCCACGCTCCAAGTTGTTCAGATTTGAATCTTATTGCATCCATCACCCGGGGTTTCTAGATATTGTCAAGAGGGCCCGGGCCAAACCTGTGCACTCTACAAATATGGCGTCAAATCTGTGGAAAAAGCTTAAACACCTAAGACACGACCTCAAAAGCTGGAGCAAGAACATCTCTAAGTTATCCATCGCTATTGAGAACACTAATAAGGCTCTGCTTGAAATTGATGGCTTGGAAAACAAGAGACATCTCACAACACCAGAAGCCAATTTCAGGGCACAGGCTTCTCTCATATCAACGGCAATACTGGAAGAAGCGTTGCACAATTCGGTGGGTCCAGTTTGGTGATGAAAATTCAAAAAAAAATTCAAGCAATGGCTTCAGAGAGATATCGCAGAAACAACATACCCTCCCTCACCACTGATTCTGGTTTTTGTGCGGAGGACCACGCAAGCAAAGATGCCATCATCTTTCAGACCTTCAAGGATCGACTTGGCACTAAAACCAAGCATGACATGAAGTTTGACTTGCCCAGACTCATCAAAAAAATTGATGGCCTTGATGAACTCACTGTACCTTTCACAGTGGCAGAGATAGACCATGTGATCAAAACGATGTCGGCCGATCGGGCTCCGGGCCCTGATGGATTTACAAGTGTATTCCTTAAAACTTGCTGGGAGGTGATCAAGGAGGACTTTTACAAGCTTTGCAACCAGTTCTTTGAGGGTAATCTGAACCTAGAGAGCATCAATGAAGGCCTAATCACCCTCATTCCAAAAGTTAATGCGCCTTCAACAATTAATGAATACAGACCGATCACTACTTAATTGCTGTCTTAAGGTAATAACTAAACTGCTGGCTAACCGACTGCAATGAATCGTCCTAAAAATTGTGCACCGCAATCAATATGGTTTCCTCAAGGGGCGCACGATCCAAGACTGTCTAGCCTGGGCCTTCAAATACATCTATCAGTGCCAAGCCTCCAAGAAAGAGATCATACTACTTAAACTGGATTTTGCTAAGGCCTTCGACACCATTGATCATGATGCCATGATTGAGATCATGCGCCACATGGGATTTAATGAAAAGTGGCTTGGATGGATTAAGTGCATCTTTGCCTCGGGAAAGTCAGCTGTCTTACTTAATGGCGTACCCGGGAGACAATTTCATTGCAAATGTGGTGTTCGCCAAGGTGACCCTTTGTCCCCCCTCATTTTTGTCCTAGTCGCGGATCTGCTACAAGCTGCAATTAATGATGCATTTGCTTGAGTCCTCATGAAGTTACCCTTCCCATGCACTACCCAAACTGAATACCCTATTATTCAATATGCGGACGACACGATCCTTGCAATGCCGGCTTGTCCCTCTCAGGCTACAATCATCAAAGGCATTCTGACCGACTATGCCACTTCTATTGGCTTAAAAATAAACTTCCACAAATCCACACTTGTCCCGATCAACTGTGATGAAACGCTTTACAACAACCTGGCGCATATTTTTGGATGTGTGGTGGGAAAGATGCCATTTACGTACCTCGGCCTCCCCATGGGGACTACTAAACCTTCCCTGCACGATCTCATGCCTCTGGTTTGTCGGCTGGAAAGGAGGTTATCTGCCACACTGAATATGATATCCTACATTGGCAAGCTATCCCTGCTCAACTCAGTTATTACCTCCCTGCTCATTTTCGCTATGTGCACACTCAAGCTTCCAGCTGGAATTGCTGAACTTTTGGACAAGATAAGAAGAAAATGTCTGTGGACAAAGAAAACGGATCAAGGTGACAAATGCACTTCCCTAGCTGCATGGGATATGGTTTGCAAGCCAAGAAGTGTGGTGGACTTGGGGTTCTAAATCTTAAAATCTAGAATGAGGCCCTTCTACTCAAGTTCCTTCATAAGTTTTACAATCATTGCGATCTACCCTGGGTGGAGCTGATTTGGAACTCTTATTGCACCTCCCGGATACCCCATGCAACCGATCTTTGTGGTTCCTTCTGGTGGCGGAACGTTTCAAAGTTAATGCCTATGTATAGAGGAATCACCCAGGTGAATGTGAATAATGGTGCAACCACGCTCTTCTGGAAAGATATGTGGATGGGTAAATCCTGGCTGAAACCCACCCACGCGCCTTCTCTTTTGCAAAGGATGAAGACATCTCTGTTCCTGCGTTTCTGGGAACCACCAGTTTGCAAGAAACGTTTCACCTGCCTCTGTCTGAGCAGGCACACACCGAAACCAGAGACTTACATCACTTGACCTCAGACGTTCAGCTCGAAGATCAACTAATACATGATGAATGGATCTACACCTGGGGTTCCAACTTCTACACGGCCAACAAATTTTATGATTTCTACTTCAGAGACATCCAAGCTCACCCTGCATTTTCGTGGCTATGGAAGTCAAAAACCACGATGAAACTCAAAGTTTTTGGGTGGCTCCTACTTTCAGACAGGCTGAACACCAGAAACATGTTAAAACACAGACATTATAACATTGGTAACACTTTCGGCTGCCTGCTTTGCCCTACATGCACTGATGAAACAGTGGAGCACCTATTCTTTGAATGTCCCTTTAGCTTGCATTGTTGGGCCAAAATTGGAATGCAAGGGACCACTCAAGGTAATAGGTTGGACTGGGTGGAATCTGCTAAAACTTCTTGGAACAGACCCTTATTTGTGGAGATTCTCCTTCAATCTGCTTGGAGCATTTGGAAAGAAAGGAACAATAAACACTTTGGAGGCATAACCCCATCCACAAGCTCCTGGCTCTCCAGATTGAAAGAAGACCTAGCTCTCCTTACCTATAGGGTGGGAGATAAGAATAAACCCTTCTTACTTTCCTTTTTGCAAACCTTGTAATAAAGATCTAAGTGTAGCTCCACCCCCTCCCTTCCACCCACAAAGTGGGATGGATTTGTAACATAACACTCATGTACAGTTGCTGATTCTTTTATTTAATTAGCAGTAGGAGCCTCTCCTACTGCTTCAGTGGTTAAAAAAACAATAATAGGAGCAACATTATTTGGGAGAGATATCTTTTTACCTCTCTTCCTTTTTCTTTTCTTCTTCTTCACCACATCATGTGTGGGTTCAATACTCTTTTTGAAGCTCCTTATTAATGAGATTGGTTGAATAGAAGGCTCCTCCTCGTTACCTGATTCATCATAAGAATAGGAGGATATTGGGAAGTCTCTTCCCTTTCATTAGTATTCTCTTCATCTTCTATTTGTTTTCTTGTCTTTATGTAATTGGCAATATAAGGATTTTCAATGCAATTCACCGCACAATACATATAAATTTTCTCTAGATCAAAATCAAGAAGTTTATAACGGGCAAATTCTGGAAGATTCTTAGTTATACGTTTCATTTCTTTGTAACCCATAAGCAACCTAAGTTCATTATAACGTGCAAGGGAAATCAAGTCATCACAAATTTTGGACATGATTAGATCATGAAACAATTTGCATCGGAGAGTTAAATGACCCCGTTCATTGCAAAGTTCACAAGTACGGCTAAGAAAATTTTAATTTTCAGCAGAAACCTCTAGCCTTTCTCGCAACAATTTAGTTTCTAAATGCTTATGCCTCTTGCAAAATCTATCTTCCCTTTTTGGTATGTATTTGCAAACTCTATGCACTCCACAAAAATCGACATGCTTATAAGAGATATTTTCATCATGACTAGTGCAATCATCATTAGTACCATAGATATTCAAGGAGTTCATACTAACACCATTGCAATCATGCTCATCATTCAAAGATTTAGTGCCAAACATTGTAATGCATTCTTCTTCTAACACTTTGGCACAATTTTCCTTTCCATCATACTCACGAAAGATATTAAAAAGATGAAACGTATGAGACAAACTCAATTCCATTTTTTTGTAGTTTTATTTTATAGACTAAACTAGTGATAAAACAAGAAACAAAAAGATTCGATTGCAAGATCTAAAGATATACCTTCAAGCACTCACCTCCCCGGCAACGGCGCCAGAAAAGAGCTTGATGTCTACTACTCAACCTTCTTCTTGTAGACGTTGTTGGGCCTCCAAGTGCAGAGGTTTGTAGGACAGTAGCAAATTTCCCTCAAGTGGATGACCTAAGGTTTATCAATCCGCGGGAGGCATAGGATGAAGATGGTCTCTCTCAAGCAACCCTGCAACCAAATAACAAAGATTCTCTTGTGTCCCCAACACACCCAATACAATGGTAAATTGTATAGGTGCACTAGTTCGGCGAAGAGATGGTGATACAAGTGCAATATGGATGGTAGATATAGGTTTTTGTAATCTGAAAATATAAAAACAGCAAGGTAACTAATGATAAAAGTGAGCACAAACGGTATTGCAATGCTAGGAAACAAGGCCTAGGGTTCATATTTTCACTAGTGCAAGTTCTCTCAACAATAATAACATAATTGGATCATATAACTATCCCTCAACATGCAACAAAGAGTCACTCCAAAGTCACTAATAGTGGAGAATCAAACGAAGAGATTATGGTAGGGTACGAAACCACCTCAAAGTTATCCTTTCTGATCGATCTATTCAAGAGTCCGTAGTAAAATAACATGAAGCTATTCTTTCCGTTCGATCTAACATAGAGTTCGTACTAGAATAACACCTTAAGACACAAATCAACCAAAACCCTAATGTCACCTAGATACTCCAATGTCACCTCAAGTATCCGTGGGTATGATTATACGATATGCATCACACAATCTCAGATTCATCTATTCAACCAACACAAAGAACTTCAAAGAGTGCCCCAAAGTTTCTAGCGGAAAGTCAAGACGAAAACGTGTGCCAACCCCTATGCATAGGTTCATGGGCGGAACCCGCAAGTTGATCACCAAAACATACATCAAGTAGATCACGTGATATCCCATTGTCACCACAGATAAGCACATGCAAGACATACATCAAGTGTTCTCAAATCCTTAAAGACTCAATCCGATAAGATAACTTCAAAGGGAAAACTCAATCCATTACAAGAGAGTAGAGGGGGAGAAACATCATAAGATCCAACTATGATAGCAAAGCTCGCGATACATCAAGATCGTATCACCTCAAGAACACGAGGGAGAGAGATCAAACACATAGCTACTGGTACATACCCTCAGCCCCGAGGGTGAACTACTCCCTCCTCGTCATGGAGAGCGCTGGGATGATGAAGATGGCCACCGGTGAGGGTTCCCCCTCCGGCAGGGTGCCGGAACAGGGTCCCGATTGGTTTTTGGTGGCTACAGAGGCTTGCAGCGATGGAACTCCTGATCTATTCTGTTCCCCGATGTTTTTAGGGTATATGGACATATAGGCGAAAGAAGTCGGTCAGGGAAGCCACGAGGGGCCCACGAGGGTGGAGGGTGCGCCCCCTGCCTCGTGCCTTCCTTGTTGCTTCCCTTACGTACACTCCAAGTCTCCTGGATTGCTTCCGTTTCAAAAATAACTCTCCCGAAGGTTTCATTCCGTTTGGACTACGTTTGATATTCCTTTTCTGCGAAACACTGAAACAAGGGAAAAAACAGAAACTGGCACTGGGCTCTGGGTTAATAGGTTAGTCCCAAAAATAATATAAAAGTGTTTAATAAATCCCATAAACATCCAAAACAGATAATATAATAGCATGAATACTTCATAAATTATAGATACGTTGGAGACGTATCACGCCCTTGACTCGCCCTTGTGGGACACGTGGTTCCGGGACGAGCACGACACACGGTGGGCATCCTTCTTCGCCGGGACGTCGACGGGGCCGCGGCGGCCACGTCCAGAGCGTGCTCCCCAGGTGCGCGGGCGTACGCGGGTGCGCGGCCTCACGCCCACGCCGTCACCTTCGCCATCTCCGTCGCCACCACCACCTCCTCGCATGACAGCGGGGAGGAGGCTCATCTCATGGCGCGTGTCTTGGAGGACTCCATGCGCACGCACGATGAGCGCCAATGGGAGGGCCTCGAGGAGATGATGGCCCTCTCTGCGGCCGGCGACGTCTCCATCCCCGAGCTGGAGATGGTGGCGAAGGATGAGGTGATGGAGGAGGTGCTGGTGGCTGCGTTCCACCCGGTCTTGGTGGGCCAGCAGTGGAGCTGGTTGTGTACGGCTCCGGAGATGGTGGACGCCGTGGGGGGCGTGAACTGGTGCCCCACGCCGCCGCGGTCACCGGAGCGGGAGGCGTCGCCACGGGAGGAGGTGGTGCAGGCACCTGCCGCCTTCCAGCCCGCACCCGTCTACCACGCATCGCCGGTCCACCTCTGGACGCCGCCGGACTACGTCGACCTCGTCAGCGACGACGACGACACCGGCGGCCACTGAAGACGGCGACAGCGACGGCTTCGACGGGCATGGCAGGAGCGCGCGGGCAGCGACCGTTTTTATTTTGTTTTTATGTTAATTATGGCAATGCGAACCGTGAAACTGGGCCGTTTTGTGGCCGTGAACCCTAACTTATGTTAATTATGTTTTTATTTGCGTTTATTTACTTTTTTAGGCATTTTATTTTACCTTTTTCTGTTTTTTTAATCACGTCCAACACGGACATGATTTGGGGTGCGGCCACGCGTTGGGTGCACCCACGACCCAACGGACAGAAGTGGACATGGGCGAACCCATTGCCATCCCAAAGGGACAAAATCCGGTCAAAACCGGACGCCCGTTTGGGGTCGTGCGATGGAGTTGGCCTAAAAGTCCCACTTATCTATTACCTGGGGGAGGGCTGGTAATTGAGATGGGGAAAGGGAATTAGAGTTAAACTCCTATTCCCCTTCCCTTCGTTTGCCAAACAGGTTGTCTGCTTTTTGCTTCGCGAGGCAAGGCGACCGCTTTCCCAGGAACCAAACGTGCCCTCAATTCAAAATCGTCAAAATTTGGTCACTCAACTAATTAAAACGGGTACTTTTCATTCTTTGGTAACCACTGGCGGAGCTAGGTAAAATCGTTTGGGGG